>NC_079216.1:69040666-69188166 GCF_029633865.1 Lampris incognitus
GACGAGTCCCTCGTATGAGCGCACTATACATACGGAGGCATTTGCAGGCCAGGCGATGATCTGTTTATTAGGCTTGCTATTGCTGGAAGCAACTGGAAAGGCCCGGGCTTACCTGTCAGGTGCTGCAGCAGATAACACCTTTCTGCTCCAGGCTGACAAGCATTCATGTTGTTAGCATACCGGAAGCTGTGCCCCCACCACAGATTTGTCATGCAGCATGGGGTGTTCCCAAACACCCCATGCTGCACCCCGGTAGTTCTGTTTAATTTAGGAATGTGTGGCACCATTGAGGCACCAAGGGCTTGGCTATCAGAGCTGGCAGCTGCTATGCAGCCAGACATGACAGGGACTGAACAGGTCTGAATAAAAGGTAAGAAGATGGCCTGACTTACAAAGCAAAGTCGTGGATTCAAATGACAATGTCCTCTTACTAAGCACCACTCAATTTGAACAATGAAAAATCTACATAATTGTCCAACCCCACTTAGCTTGACCCCAGTATAGCAGGTGACTCTCAGATTCTACAAACCTCCATGTTGAACCAGAGAGCTGAGCCCTGAGCACCAGTCAGAACGCTGTGATGCTTCTGTGCTGAGCTGCAAGATAGCACTGTCATAACTCCTCTTCGCAGTGGCCGCTGTTCAAGGCTCGAGTATGTAACTGCAAACATAAGTACTGTCTGGTAGTTTGTGTGAGTTAAAAACACATCGACGGACTGAAGTACTGTATAATTTACGTATTTTATACAGAAGACACACAAGCTGTAGCCTAAACTGGAAATATGACATCATGACTCGGTGTGATTTTGGAAGAAGCTGAGCCGCGAGATTCCAGAGTCAACAAGCTTATGATAATGCTGTTGGCATGAGATGATTTAATACTGTGTTAACATATACAGAACAGCCTTCCCAGGGCTAGACAAACACATACTTAGCCCAATGAAGCACTTGCCCACTACACCACACACTGGCCAGGCAAATGCTAGCATGCCGTATGTGGAGCGCGCCCATCATCTGTGAATACATCCGTCTCCACGATCCACTATCTGAAGGTGCTTTAGTTACCCCTCTTCCACTACGGCTCATATGGACACTCTGTTGGCTTAGTCCAGCTGCAAAAGCAGAGACGTAAACACACTCAGCTTTTGAACGTCAGTCCTTTTAAAAGGCATCTTTCCTATACGCTGCGGAGTGCAGCAGAGCGGTATGCGATACACAAGGTCACCAGATCGTCTGCTGCATTTGATGGGATCAGTTTTAATCAAGTCATTGTCCCTAACTTGTCCATGTCAGCACCATAAGAAGAGAAAACAGCTGGCTAGAAATGCATGATGCCGTGTCAAATGGGAACTACGTGGCCAGTATGAAAAACCAAAGTTTAGAAGTGACCTTATCCGAAGCATCACGAGTCACATTAGACCTCAGTAGCCTTCTATGTGCAGATCACAGCAAACACACTACATCACATTACCCACAATCACTCTCAGCCTGCCTGTCATCAGAGGGAGAAAGGAAGAGTTCAGGAAGTGCAGCCACACTTTTGTGAGTCGCCCGCTCTTTTAAGCTCTCCGATCTGCATCCGTGGTTCACACAACTCTTTCTTCTCATATTCTTGGCAGTTTGGGCAACATGCACAGACAAAAACGAGAGCGCCACCACTCTGCACAGGCTCAACCTCAAGGGGCGCACACAGGTATTAAATGATAGATGTGAGTCATCACAAAGGGGGTAATTTTACACAAGAACACACACACACACACACACACACACACACACACACACACACACACACGGAAACAAGCCCACATGTGCTGACGCCGGCACACTACTGTGAGGTAGAGCAAAGTGCTCCCTCCACAAGACCGACTGCCATGATCACAGGAAGTCAGGCGTCGCCTGCAGGGCTCAGGCAGTCTTCATGTTTGACACGGGCGATGTCTTTCCTGGATGTATATATCTAAATGCTCTCAGGATCGATGAAATATTAATGGCTTGGCGAGAACTAACAGGCCCACTGACCCGGAGATGTAAAGCAGATGACGGAGCAACAAAATGGTTTAGTGTTGGCCACTTCATGACAGAAATATTCTGAGCTTAAATAGATTTCATGTCGCCACTGATTTCAAAAAGAAGGTTGCAAAATAAAGGTACAGTTGAAAAATTCTTCCACTAACTTCAGGGAAAACATTTTTACTGAGGTTCATCATTACGTAAACCTGTCACATCACCCCTCAGTGTCTCCTGTGTCTTCTTCTTTGGCCAACTTTTTAGTGCTATGGCAAGTACATGGACACCCCTACAGAGTGGGTGTTCACCTCCGAGGGAGAAAAAGAAAGCTCTGCCCCGTGGTGGAACCGCACACTTCGATGGGAGACACCTGGACCACTTTCCCGTTCTCTTCCTCTCCTGAGCCACAGATGCATCTACTAGGCCATGATCCACGAGGACAGACAGCACCACCTCTGTGGAGCTTCTGGCCCAGCTTACCAAGTATGCTGAACCCAGGCATCACAAAACGCCCCCCAGCTTCCAGACAAACCAGTCAATCATGAGACGCTGCTGTGTCTGCTCCCAGCACCAAGTAGAATTGAACTGCGACAACTGTGTGTTTACTGCGCTGCAGGGCTGCATGTGTGTCCCAGGACGGGGGGCTCGGGGTCAGGGTGAGACTGTAGTGCATGCACTGTGTCAATGCATGCATCTTTTGTTGTTTTTGCACGTTGATGTACAAACATACATGAAGCACGTCTCTGCATGTTCTGACACTCACAGTGGTGAGTGAGGATCTCCTCACAGGGGTAACTCTGCACCCCCCCCCCCTCTGCAAAACACAGCCTGTGAATGTTTGGCTGTGCCAGCTGTGTGAGCTCAAGAATGGGTGTGGGGTGTATACATTTACTGGGCCGGACTGCGCAGTGAGTATACACATCCTCATAAACAGAATGTGGAGCGGAAGCACTGATCACCTACACGTACTTGAACTTGTGACCCGGGGCTGAACTGTTATGCTTTCACCAGGCGGAATCTTAGCTCATGTTGTTGGCACAGACATTGTATGTGACAGTGTATGTGCATGCATGCATGCGTGTATGTGTATGTGTGTGTGTGTGTGTGTGTATGTGTATGTGTGTGTGTGTTTGTGTGTGTGTGTTTGTGTGAGTGTGTGTGAGAGAGAAATAGCCACTTACGTGATTTTATCTTCACTCGTTATATCTTTTTATTTTGTTGATGTGAGCATAAATGATCCAAATGTCTGTGTGTGTGTGTGTGTGTGTGGGTGTGTGTGTGTGTGTGGGTGTGTGTGTGTGTGTGTGTGGGTGTGTGTGTGTGTGTGTGGGTGTGTGTGTGTGTGTGGGTGTGTGTGTGGGTGTGGGTGTGTGTGTGGGTGCCTCCATCCAAGTCTTTGATGTTGACCAGCTTGCCATTCCACGGTCAAACACATCCGCAGTTTTCACATATTTACACAGCAAATATCTTTTGAGCTGCCGAGCTACAACAGCTCTGTCCATCCGTCCAGTCCCCGTAAGACACGTCCCCAAACACCCAGGACAGCTCTGTCCACCTGTCCAGTCCCCGTAAGACACGTCCTCAAACACCCAGGACAGCTCTGTCCACCCGTCCAGTCCCTGTAAGACACGTCCCCAAACACCAAGGACAGCTCTGTCCACCCGTCCAGTCCCCGTAAGACACATCCCCCAACACCCAGGACAGCTCTGTCCACCCGTCCAGTCCCCGTAAGACACATCCCCCAACACCCAGGACAGCTCTGTCCACCCGTCCAGTCCCCGTAAGACACATCCCCCAACACCCAGGACAGCAGACCTCGGCAACAACTACAGCAACCACCAAGAGAGAACACGTGAAAAGCTCACCTGGCCTCTCAAGACCATCATACCACACGGATGAGACAAGCGGTGCTTTTTAAAGCAGTCAGCGCTCTGTTTTCACAGTCTGACAGTTTTACATTCAAACCTGAGGGATCTGTCCCCTTAAAACACCCTGGGCTGAGTGTCTTGGATCAACAACGCTTTTGAAAAATGAGTACTTAAAATGCTAAGCCTTGTCTAGGATGTGGACCTTCTGCACAGCTCCCAGCGTGAGGTGGGTCACCAGGAGGCCAAAGAGAGACGTTAGCTGATGTTTCATGAGCGCGGCCTTCCCCCGCTCCCTGTGAACGCTGATGTGTGAGTGAGCGACTGCAGGACGGCGTGGAAACACGCCCAAACGCTGTGCGGGCTTCACTTTATTCTAGCTTAAAAAACTCACGAGGGCCAAAGAGCCACTGTGGACTCCCTGGGCAAACACTATGCAACAAAAAGAAGGAGCAATGAGAGATGATGACCTGGCAAACATGCCCGTTTGAACCGGAAATATTCACAAGGGTTCAACTGCTTAAGGCTGTTTGAACCAGAGACGCGAGACGGTGCCAGACAAATACACGCATGTTTGAAGGCCAAACAGTGTTGAAAGCAGAGCTTTCATGGGGAATCTGACAGCAGAGCCTGACAGTCAGCTGCTGCCGGCTGTCCACCATGCTGCAATCAGTCTGCACAACTAGCTCAGTCACCGAGGAAAAGATACCCTACTCTACCCCTTCAAAAGAAGACACCCTCCTCTACCCCTTCAAAAGAAGACACCCTCCTCTACCCCTTCAAAAGAAGACAGCCTCCTCTACCCCTTCAAAAGAAGAGAGCCTCCTCTACCCCTTCAAAAGAAGAGAGCCTCCTCTACCCCTTCAAAAGAAGACAGCCTCCTCTACTCCTTCAAAAGAACACACCCTCCTCTATTCCTTCAAAAGAACACACCCTCCTCTACCCCTTCAAAAGAAGACACCCTACTCTACCCCTTCAAAAGAACACACCCTCCTCTATTCCTTCAAAAGAAGACACCCTACTCTATTCCTTCAAAAGAAGACACCCTACTCTATTCCTTCAAAAGAACACACCCTCCTCTATTCCTTCAAAAGAAGACACCCTCCTCTATTCCTTCAAAAGAACACACCCTCCTCTACTCCTTCAAAAGAAGACACCCTCCTCTACCCCTTCAAAAGAAGACACCCTCCTCTACCCCTTCAAAAGAACACACCCTCCTCTATTCCTTCAAAAGAAGACACCCTACTCTATTCCTTCAAAAGAAGACACCCTACTCTACCCCTTCAAAAGAAGACACCCTCCTCTACCCCTTCAAAAGAAGACACCCTACTCTACCCCTTCAAAAGAAGACACCCTACTCTACCCCTTCAAAAGAACACACCCTCCTCTATTCCTTCAAAAGAAGACACCCTCCTCTATTCCTTCAAAAGAAGACACCCTCCTCTATTCCTTCAAAAGAAGACACCCTCCTCTATTCCTTCAAAAGAAGACACCCTACTCTACCCCTTCAAAAGAAGATACCCTACTCTACCCCTTCAAAAGAAGACACCCTACTCTACCCCTTCAAAAGAAGACAACCTACTCTACCCCTTCAAAAGAACACACCCTCCTCTACTCCTTCAAAAGAAGACACCCTCCTCTACCCCTTCAAAAGAAGACACCCTCCTCTACCCCTTCAAAAGAACACACCCTCCTCTACCCTTTCAAAAGAACACACCCTCCTCTACTCCTTCAAAAGAAGACACCCTCCTCTACCCCTTCAAAAGAAGACAGCCTCCTCTACCCCTTCAAAAGAACACACCCTCCTCTACCCCTTCAAAAGAAGACAACCTACTCTACCCCTTCAAAAGAAGACACCCCCCTCTACCCCTTCAAAAGAACACACCCTCCTCTACCCCTTCAAAAGAACACACCCTCCTCTACCCCTTCAAAAGAAGACACCCTCCTCTACCCCTTCAAAAGAACACACCCTCCTCTACCCCTTCAAAAGAACACACCCTCCTCTACCCCTTCAAAAGAAGACACCCCCTCTACCCCTTCAAAAGAAGACACCCCCTCTACCCCTTCAAAAAAAGACACCCTCCTCTACCCCTCTTCAAGAAAAAAAAGAAAAAAATGAATGATTTCATTTAAACTGTCCAAGGCTGTTAGACAATTGATTTTTGCTTCTTACTTTCTTACTTCTTATTAATAATTTACTGTATTTAAATATCCTCAGAACAATCTTATAGATACACACACGCGCACACACACACACACACACACACACACACACACACACACACACACACACACACACACACACACACACACACACACACCACCTAGTCTTCACCTATATATTTATATACAGAAAGGGAGAAAGGGAGAAGGCAGGGGACACAGAAAAATGGGATAATGAATCCCCTCTCGCACCCCTTTTCAGTGGCATGAGGTGTGAGACTCATCATCTGACAGGGCCGATTAGAGAGGCAGGTAAGTTTAAGCAGCATGTGACTGCCCCGAACAACCCTCTCCCAGTCCTGACACACTTACTGGAGGGTCCACCATGTCTCTCCCAGTCCTGACCCACTTACTGGAGGGTCCACCATGTCTCTCCCAGTCCTGACACACTTACTGGAGGGTCCACCACGTCTCTTCCAGTCCTGACCCACTTACTGGAGGGTCTACCACGTCTCTTCCAGTCCTGACCCACTTACTGGAGGGTCCACCACGTCTCTTCCAGTCCTGACCCACTTACTGGAGGGTCCACCACGTCTCTTCCAGTCCTGACCCACTTACTGGAGGGTCCACCATGTCTCTTCCAGTCCTGACCCACTTACTGGAGGGTCCACCATGTCTCTCCCAGTCCTGACACACTTACTGGAGGGTCCACCACGTCTCTTCCAGTCCTGACCCACTTACTGGAGGGTCCACCATGTCTCTTCCAGTCCTGACCCACTTACTGGAGGGTCCACCACGTCTCTTCCAGTCCTGACCCACTTACTGGAGGGTCTACCACGTCTCTTCCAGTCCTGACCCACTTACTGGAGGGTCCACCACGTCTCTTCCAGTCCTGACCCACTTACTGGAGGGTCCACCACGTCTCTTCCAGTCCTGACCCACTTACTGGAGGGTCCACCATGTCTCTTCCAGTCCTGACCCACTTACTGGAGGGTCCACCATGTCTCTCCCAGTCCTGACACACTTACTGGAGGGTCGACCATGTCTCTTCCAGTCCTGACCCACTTACTGGAGGGTCCACCATGTCTCTCCCAGTCCTGACCCACTTACTGGAGGGTCCACCACGTCTCTCCCAGTCCTGACACACTTACTGGAGGGTCGTCCACATCTCTTCCAGTCCTGACACACTTACTGGAGGGACTACCATGTCTCTCCCAGTCCTGACCCACTTACTGGAGGGTCCACCACGTCTCTCCCAGTCCTGACACACTTACTGGAGGGTCGTCCACATCTCTTCCAGTCCTGACACACTTACTGGAGGGTCCACCATGTCTCTCCCAGTCCTGACACACTTACTGGAGGGTCCACCATGTCTCTCCCAGTCCTGACACACTTACTGGAAGGTCCACCATGTCTCTCCCAGTCCTGACCCACTTACTGGAGGGTCCACCATGTCTCTCCCAGTCCTGACACACTTACTGGAGGGTCCACCACGTCTCTCCCAGTCCTGACACACTTACTGGAGGGTCCACCATGTCTCTTCCAGTCCTGACCCACTTACTGGAGGGTCCACCATGTCTCTCCCAGTCCTGACACACTTACTGGAGGGTCCACCACGTCTCTCCCAGCCCTGACACACTTACTGGAGGGTCCATCATGTCTCTCCCAGTCCTGACACACTTACTGGAAGGTCCACCACGTCTCTCCCAGCCCTGACACACTTACTGGAGGGTCCACCACGTCTCTCCCAGTCCTGACCCACTTACTGGAGGGTCCACCATGTCTCTCCCAGTCCTGACCCACTTACTGGAGGGTCCACCATGTCTCTCACAGTCCTGACACACTTACTGGAAGGTCCACCATGTCTCTCCCAGTCCTGACCCACTTACTGGAGGGTCCACCATGTCTCTCCCAGTCCTGACCCACTTACTGGAGGGTCCACCATGTCTCTCCCAGTCCTGACACACTTACTGGAGGGTCGTCCACGTCTCTTCCAGTCCTGACACACTTACTGGAAGGTCCACCATGTCTCTCCCAGTCCTGACACACTTACTGGAGGGTCGTCCACGTCTCTTCTAGTCCTGACACACTTACTGGAGGGTCCACCACGTCTCTCCCAGTCCTGACACACTTACTGGAGGGTCCACCATGTCTCTCCCAGTCCTGACACACTTACTGGAGGGTCGTCCACGTCTCTTCCAGTCCTGACACACTTACTGGAGGGTCGTCCACGTCTCTTCCAGTCCTGACACACTTACTGGAAGGTCCACCACGTCTCTCCCAGTCCTGACCCACTTACTGGAGGGTCCACCACATCTCTCCCAGTCCTGACACACTTACTGGAAGGTCCACCATGTCTCTCCCAGTCCTGACACACTTACTGGAGGGTCCACCACGTCTCTCCCAGTCCTGACACACTTACTGGAGGGTCCAACACGTCTCTCCCAGTCCTGACACACTTACTGGAGGGTCCACCACCTCTCTTCCAGTCCTGACACACTTACTGGAGGGTCCACCACGTCTCTCCCAGTCCTGAACCACTTACTGGAGGGTCCACCACGCCTCTCCCAGTCCTGACACACTTACAGGAGGGTCCACCACATCTCTCCCAGTCCTTACACACTTACTGGAGGGTCCACCACGCCTCTCCCAGTCCTGACACACTTACTGGAGGGTCCACCACATCTCGCCCAGTCCTGACACACTTACTGGAGGGTCCACCACGTCTCTCCCAGTCCTGACACACTTACTGGAGGGTCCACCACGTCTCTCCCAGTCCTGACACACTTACTGGAGGGTCCACCACGCCTCTCCCAGTCCTGACACACTTACTGGAGGGTCGTCCACGTCTCTTCCAGTCCTGACACACTTACTGGAGGGTCCACCACGTCTCTCCCAGTCCTGACACACTTACTGGAGGGTCGTCCACGTCTCTTCCAGTCCTGACACACTTACTGGAGGGTCCACCACGTCTCTCCCAGTCCTGACACACTTACTGGAGGATCCACCACATCTCTCCCAGTCCTGAACCACTTACTGGAGGGTCCACCACGCCTCTCCCAGTCCTGACACACTTACAGGAGGGTCCACCACATCTCTCCCAGTCCTTACACACTTACTGGAGGGTCCACCACGCCTCTCCCAGTCCTGACACACTTACTGGAGGGTCCACCACATCTCGCCCAGTCCTGACACACTTACAGGAGGGTCCACCACGTCTCTCCCAGTCCTGACACACTTACTGGAGGGTCCACCACGTCTCTCCCAGTCCTGACACACTTACAGGAGGGTCGTCCACGTCTCTTCCAGTCCTGACACACTTACTGGAGGGTCCACCATGTCTCTCCCAGTCCTGACACACTTACTGGAGGGTTGTCCACGTCTCTTCCAGTCCTGACACACTTACTGGAGGGTCCACCACGTCTCTCCCAGTCCTGACACACTTACTGGAGGGTCGTCCACGTCTCTTCCAGTCCTGACACACTTACTGGAGGGTCCACCACGTCTCTCCCAGTCCTGACACACTTACTGGAGGGTCCACCACGTCTCTCCCAGTCCTGACACACTTACTGGAGGGTCCACCACATCTCTCCCAGTCCTGACACACTTACTGGAGGGTCCACCACGCCTCTTCCAGTCATGACACACTTACTGGAGGGTCCACCACGCCTCTCCCAGTCCTGACACACTTACTGGAGGATCCACCATGTCTCTCCCAGTCCTGACACACTTACTGGAGGATCCACCATGTCTCTCCCAGTCCTGAACCACTTACTGGAGGGTCCACCACGCCTCTCCCAGTCCTGACACACTTACAGGAGGGTCTACCACATCTCTCCCAGTCCTTACACACTTACTGGAGGGTCCACCACGCCTCTCCCAGTCCTGACACACTTACTGGAGGGTCCACCACATCTCGCCCAGTCCTGACACACTTACAGGAGGGTCCACCACGTCTCTCCCAGTCCTGACACACTTACTGGAGGGTCCACCACGTCTCTCCCAGTCCTGACACACTTACTGGAGGGTCGTCCACGTCTCTCCCAGTCCTGACACACTTACTGGAGGGTCCACCACGTCTCTCCCAGTCCTGACACACTTACAGGAGGGTCCACCACGTCTCTCCCAGTCCTGACACACTTACTGGAGGGTCCACCACGCCTCTCCCAGTCCTGACACACTTACAGGAGGGTCCACCACATCTCGCCCAGTCCTGACACACTTACAGGAGGGTCCACCACATCTCTCCCAGTCCTGACACACTTACAGGAGGGTCCACCACGTCTCTCCCAGTCCTTACACATGTGGGTGAACGTCTCACTAAGTAGACTGTCGTTATGCCATACTGTGTGTCTGAGATAAAGTTTATGACTTGCTCATCATACCATAAATACATGTTGAATCAACGAAGCTAGAGCATGTGCAATGTTAACACCCACAGAAAAAGCTGTCTGTGTGACTCTGTATGAAAAACAGCGCCCTCATCCTGAACCTTTGTGAAATGACACGTCTGTCAACACTCTAAATGAACGTGGTCATCGGTCCGTGGCATCCACGTCTGTGCCATAAATGACCGTCATCAGCAGTCCTGACAGAAGCTTTGAAGTGGGGCCACAGCACACGCTTTCCCACCCCGCTCTCATGGCTTTCCCTTTAAATAGAGCATGACATCAGACCCTGCGCAGGTCTGCCGGCTGCAGCTGAAAAACAAATGTGTCCAAACAATGCCACATCTGGAGCGCAACGCAGAGTGAGGGGAGAACAGCAGGAATGTAGCAGGAAGGGAAGAGATGAAAAAAAGGGAAAGCAGCCAGCTGTTTAGGACCCAGGCCAAAGTGTCTGGGGATGTGCCGGAGTCCTAATTTACTGGTGATTCCCCTTACGGTCCTCCCCCAGAGACTTTACGTCACAGTGGCATATGCAACGTAGGGTCAGACAAGCTGATAAACTTTTGCCGGTCACACCGGGCTGGCTTTGTGCCTTGCAAACTCAGTAACCCCTATAGTCCACCTGGGTCCACGAGGACCGGCTGCACAGTGAATACTGTAGGCAACCACTTTTCAACTTATCAATGACTGAACTTGGTCTCAGACTGACTCCAAAGAATTTAGGTCAAATGTGACATGTACCGTTGCTTCCAGAAAAGATGTATAAGAGAAGTAAGCCCTCTTCTTGTGTTTTTGTCTCTATCTTTTGGCCTTTCTCTCCAGGTCTTTTCTCAGATAGAGCAAAAGGTCCTCAGAAGGGCCTTTCAGGCAGCCTGTTCTTGTTGTCACTGTCAGAAGCAATCATCACTGCTGGGCCTGCACTCACACAGCAGAAGGAGCAGAGGAGCAAGGCAAATATTCAGGCCAATTTTCTGCCTGTTGGACAGTGTCTAATAAACACATGACAGGGCATCCAGCAGTGCTGTTTGTCAGAAGACACATACATGTCTGACACTCTGCAGGGAGACACATAATTTGACTCCTTGTCAAGTATGCATAAAACTCACAAATATGCAAATAGCCATGCAGCATGGGCACATGTTATGGTGCACACACCCAAAGCCCGCACTCCAGTGCACGGCCGGCCCGGTGAGTGCTGTGTCATCAGGGATGGCGGGGGAGGCTGAGGAGGCCCTTCTGACAGAAGGTGTGACATGACACACAGAGACATACGGTAGGATGGAAAATATGTTGAGTGCGTCCTGTTTCAAAAAAGAAGGAGAGGAGGAAAAGGAGGAGAGAGGGGAGGCGGAGAAGAAGTTGAAATGATGGAACCTGAGGGATTCTCTCCCTCCTGTATGTCATGTGTTTCACATTAGCGGTGCGCTGAGTCCGCTCAGCCTCAGAAGCCTCGGCCTCTAAATCCTATTTACAACACATCGCCTTCAGGTGTGCAGAACACACAGAAGACAGGGACTTTGTGTTTATGTAAATGTGTAGGTTGCTGTTGTGTGCTTGTTGCTGTGAGGCGAACAAGTGCTCACATGTGTATGTGTTCAGTCTGTTCGTGTCCCAGTCTGACTGCCACTTGGTGAGAGTTTACAGTTTCCTGCTGTGATTATGACATTTGTACGTTTGTCTGAGTATGGATAAGCGAGGTAGAGTGTTGGACAGGGGCAAAACTGTGTACCGAACACAACCTAGAGCAAGAGGTAACTGCAGAGAATGCGTGCTGTGAGTCACACACAACCTTCCTGGACCTATCACATGGCTACACCAACATGCTCCACTTTCATACTTTTCAGAAGCACAATGTTCATAGAGAGAAAGACAGGTATAATGGTACTCTAGCCCCTGGCCGAGCGCCCTATTAAAACTGAGATGCTGCTGACTTCAGCCATTTTCACCTCTGCATCTCCAGAGGCAGATCTGTCTACCCGCTGCTTAATAGCATGCACTTGGTTCCATTTCAGCAACGTCACCATGATATGAGCTGGTCATGAAGGGGCTACCGAACCCGCAGCTCAGGCATTTCTTCTAAAGTCTGCTTCACTGCTCAGCTCCTACGATTGAAGTCTAATGAAAGTCAGCTTCACTCTGTCAGTGCCGGGGCTGAGGGGTCAGGAGTCCCGACCTTATCACTCAGCCTGGGAATGAAGGCCTGAATAACCTCTTCTATGTTATGTAACCTTAGAAACTGAGCAGAATAGGGCCTCCTCGCTGGTAGAGCAGCATCAACTGACCTCAAAACCGTGATAACTTCTGCTCGGATGTAGCACGAGCCTTCATTCGGACCGAGTAGTCTCGTGGTCACACTATCTGAAGAGAGGTTTGCGGTGTACGCTCCCTAGCTGACATAAGATCAAACTGCCCATGCGTATTAATCATAGAGAAGGGATATTAAGTCATTAAGTCAGTCTTCCTGTATTAATTAATCGCACTCCCTAAGGTTAATCCTCTTCTCATGCTCTCCCCACTCTTTCCAGGGTTCGAGTGATGTTATCCTGTCTGTGCATATTCTCATCACAGGATCGTGTCTGATATTTCTAAGATAAAGTACTTTCATTGAGACCTAATGGCTGCAAGTGTTGATCTTTCCACAACTCTCTCCCCCCTTTCTCTCCCTCCTGTGTGTGTGTGTGTGTGTGTGTGTGTGTGAGAGAGACATGGAAGGTGGTAGCAGGGTCAAGGGTCACAGTACCATGACAAACAAATGAGCCACCCAGGTTGGAAGTCAACAAGAGATGCTTTCCTCCACGTCCCCACAAGCCCTAGCAACAGTGTCAACTGGCAAACATGTGTGTGACAAATGTGCCATCTGAAGCAATGACGGAGTCTCAATCATCCCCACATGGAGCAGCCTCACAAACCGGTCACAGACTCAGCAGGGTGGCAGGGAAAGAGAGGCCATGGGTCTGGTGGGGCTGAAGTCATGTGAAGATGTAAAACAAAATAAATGTTGTGACTAGATATAACACTTTTTTAAACGTTCTTCGTGTAGGAAGCACAGTAAAGAAGAACGTACCACCTCGGTGGTGGGCCAGCCACAACACATACGTTGCCACGGCTCCGTCTGGGACTGCTGCTGTAAAGCAGGGCTAACTGTCGTGATGCCGCCCTATCGAGACTGCGACAGAGATGCTGCCGTTAGGTAGACTGCAGTAAAGCAGGATTTACTGTGGGTTTTATTGTTGCCCTTCGGGGCTTAATGACCAGCTACAGGTCCCATGATGCTTTCCTTCTGCCATTCCCTCCTACTAATATTCACTTTTATATACACGGCCTTAACTGACACGGGAAACCCAGCCGAACGGCAAGAATGCATGCACCGTGGCACGACTCCGCTGCCAAAGTTTCACGACTTTGGCAGAGGAGTCCCCTCTCCCTTCCGCTCCCATTGTTGCGTTTCTCCTATTCACTGTGTAACGTATACTGTATAGTATCCACAACGTCGCTCACCAGCGCTGCTGACTTTCTTCGTTCAATACTTCCTTTCATCTCCTGTTTTTCCTCTGTCTGTCCTCCATCTCAGACTTTTTCTCTCCCTCTCTTTCTTTCTCTCTCCCCCTCTTGCCAGCTCTGGAAAGTCCATTCGCATAGTTCACAGTGACACAAGGACTGTCTCCTCCATGGCAAACCATACTTGTGTTTTTTCAATTAAGCCATGCTCCTGTACACTATTCATTTGGGAAACCATAATTCTCATGGCCCAGCACAAACTAATGGAAATTCGCTTAGGATTTTTCCGGGAGAGGTATTGGAAAGCCCGGTCTCCAGAAGCGTGTCAGAGCAGTGTGGACTGAGAATAAAGCAGTGTCGTATATGAGAATAGCAAAGGTGTTGATAGGAGGTGAAGGCCTCGCCACAGGAAGTTAGGGTGCAAGAAGTCAGACAGAGAAGGGGGAAGGGGGGAAGAAGTGAAAGAATACAGATGGACGGATTTCCCGGGAATGTAGATGAAAGTAAGTGAGTCGCGGGCTGGATCTGGGTTGCCCGGCGGGGAAGAGGACAGAGCCACTGAAATCACATCAAAGCTGCTGGTACTGGGCTGCATATGAGCACAGGATGCCTCCTGTCCCTGTCGTATGCAAAGAGATGAGGCCCGTGGCCTCTGCCGCTGCCGCCCCTTACATAGTAATCACCAGAGCACACCAACATGTGCACACACACACACACACACACACACACACACACACACACACACACACACACACACGCATGCATGCAGGCAGGCAGGCAAGCACACGCACACGTATGTCCACACACAGGTGAATACACCGCACACCGAGCACACACAATTACACTAAGCAATGAGTGACGAGGCCTTTCCAGAAGTGAAGGAGTACAGCTCGGTTACACTCTGCAGTCCAGCACAGCACACGTATAACACAACACAACACAACACAACACAGCGGTCGCAGGGCCAGTAACTTAGCCCATGGAAATTATGATAGTAAAAGACTTTCTAGCATGAATTAAATCCTCATGAAACATCCCATCCCAGTCCAGCACTCCAAAGGTTCAGCGTAAGTCTTTTCCTCTCGGCTCAGACCAGCCAACCCCCCTGTGACGATCCCTGGCCTGACCAGCAGAGCCATCCATCAGCGTTAGCATAAACCTTTCAATGACTGCTGACTTAGTGTGCATCCACATATAAACAGCAGAGAAAGCACGCAAACACACACCCAAAACGCATGTGTGACCTCAACTGTGCACATGCTTACACATTTAAGCATATACACACACACATACTGTATGAAAAATGCACACACAACACCAAGTAAATATTTAACAAATGCCATGCATTACGAAGTTTACAGCACAAGCTCTAAAGCAACTGGAGTCATGCTGAATGTCACATGCGCAGCCATTTGAACATGCACATTAAATGACCCCGCTGTCATCGCCACCACACCGCCAAGAAGCCAGCTACACACCTAACATATAGTTGCAATGAGTGCTTTGTTTGTTTATTTGTGTTAGTGCATTTGCATGACAGCGTGTGTGTATGTGTGGGGGGGGGGATTCTTAATGTGTGTGTGTGTCTGTAAATTAGTGTGGGGTTAAAGTGGGAGGGGCCAAAAAATGACCAGCCCCCATAAGCCTCCTTTACGTCTTTCAATCAGTAGAGATTGACAGACAGCCAGACAGACAGCCAGACAGACAGCCAGACAGACAGAGACAGACAGAGACAGACAGACAGACAGACAGACAGACAGACAGACAGACAGACAGCCAGACAGCCAGAGTAAAAGAGACTAAAGAGAGGCAGGGAGCACCACATGAGGAGATAGTAACAGTCTTAGGTCTTACCTCAAGAGCATTGCGGGGGAGCCAGCAATAGGAAAAGCTTCATGACTGTAGCAGTCTCTCTGTCTCTGTGTCTGTCTCTGTCTATCTCTCAGCCACAGAAAGGGGGGGAGGGGGGGGCTCAGACACACGGGCAGCGCAGCGCAGAGCTCAGCACACTTTACAGACAGAGAACGCAGTGGAGCTGTGCAGCCCCCGGGCCCGTCCACTCAGACTCTGCCTTCTGAAAATGAAAAGAGAAGTCTTCATTACCAGCTGGAGACCATGGCTCCACCCCTCCAGTCTCCCCCTCCCTCCCTCCCTCCCTCGCCCGCTCTCCCTCCTTTGCCTCCTTCCCTGCCTCCCCACTTCCCCTCCACACTCCCAGCCAGTAGCACGCTCCAGGGCCTGTCCCAGCCAAGAGAGGGGGGGCAGGCTGCCAAAGAAAACCTCCCATCCCACTGCCTGCCAGCACTGTGCAGTGCACACAGGGAGAGAGGAGAGGGAGGGATAGTGAGAGATGTGGGAGAGAAGGAAAGAGAGAGTGAGATATATGGTTTGTGGCATATGGTTTGAATACATCAACTGTTATTTGTTTGTTTTAATTTTTCTTTTTTTGTGTAGGGCTTTCAAAATGTTGTGTCTGTTTAACAGTCATGCCAATAAAGCATTTCAAACTGCAATTAAATTGAAAAAGGGAATGAGGGGAGATGACAAAATCAGCACATAAATAAAATAAGGGGGGAAAATAGAAAGGGGAAAATGGCACTGCTTAATCCGTGCCGGATCCTGGCATCTCTCAGTTTTGGACTACCTGCAGGAGCACGACACATATTTGCAAAGATCCAACACCTCTCTAGCGAGCAAAGTGAACTTTTCTAGGCTATGCTAGCTATGTCACATTTCAGATAAAACAAGACTTAACTGGTTGTTCCCTCGATGGAGACGGGTGATGAACTGACTGACAACTAGCACGGTGCTAACGATAACATCAACATGAACTAACTTCTTCTGTCACACTGAACCCGCAGCAGCTGAAATTCTATGCAGGCATTGTGATGGCCGAAAAGGTAACTGAAACTGTTGTCCCTTTTCTTGATACGTGTGTCTGAATATGTAAGAATCTGCTCTTAAATGGTTTTGTTGTTAGTCCATACAGGTTAATGGGCAACTGCTATTAAATGGTAAACTTTTCTGCATGTATGCCAAGTATCTGGGCATACATGCACAGCACGGTTGTGATGAGTTGATTGTGCGTGATGGCTACGGTGCAGTGCTTTATGATGGTACACACATGCCTATATGTCTTTACAATACAATGCTACTGTGGTGTGTAACGTGTTTGCCGTACCGATGCAACGATATATTCTGGGACTTCTCCCTTGTCATTCCACCCACCTCGCTGCTCGGTGTTGCATGATTTGCAAATGAAGCACTTGGAAACAGATTCTGATAAAAGTGGGTGAATGAAGGGGCAATTGTGGAGTCATGGGAGTGAGTGAGAATCAGCATCAGACACAAAATGAGACAGAAAGACTGACAGAATAATAAAACCGACATAAAGCGAGATGGGGTGGGGAGTTATGACAGTTTTAGGGTGAAAGAAATCTCCAGAGAAGAAGTGTTGAGTAGGAGAAAAAGAATTTAACCAAGGCTTGTTGGAGGTTCTAATTAAAGCTTACTGCTGGAAAGATCCCATCAAAAGTCTGTTTGTCTCTACTATAGAAGTAGCTTCGAGAGTTTGCAGGAATGTGTGTACGTCTGTGTGTACGTGTGCTTCTGCATCACCAGCTCTTCACTCCACTGCGTCCAAAGCCCAGGCAAGACTCAGACTGGAGATGATACTTCTGTCCACCTTCAGACCATTATGCCTTTTCCTTCCTTTCCCTCCCCGGCCTTTTCTTCCTATGCCAGAGAGAACACTCGGCAAATCAGACGGGAAAACGGGCCTAAAAGCACTACTTGTTTACTGTCTGTAATTATGAGGGGCTGGGTACACTCAGCTCGGGCAGCCATGTGCCCTGCCCCCATTGCCACCACACACACAAGCAACTATGCCAAGACTGCCAGCCAAGCTAAGGCACGGTACGGGGAAGAGACATAAACCGAAGGAGGAGAAAAGCGGAAAGAGTAAGACGCTGGGAATTAAACTTTTAAGCCTTCTCATTATCAAGTTAAAATGCAGTGGCGAAGGGGAACTCATTCATGTATCCAAGTTCACAGCCTCTTCTTTCCAAAGGAGGTATAAGCATCTATGTGTTCAATTCAGAAGGCTGGGGTCATCGAGGTCGGATGTAAAAATGTTGAACACCAACTAAAATTCAACTCCCAATTCCCACAAACTCAATGGTGATTTCCCAAGTATCTAACATAGCTCATTTTCTGCCGCTGGGCTGTAAGTCGGTGAAAGCAGCGGGTCATGCTCCAGTTCATGAAATGGCAGTCAGGCCTTGATCCTGCTGGAAATTAGAAAGAGGCACCACCACAAAACGTCACTACATCCACCACTCCCGCACATGGTGTCTTGTTTGAAGCTGTTGCTTGCTGCAGAAAAAGGCTTCGATGACTTTAAATAGAATCCATCGCAGCACTTTTCCCGATTGCCTCACAGCAGTGACAATGCCAGAAGTGCATGAATATAGTGAAGCAATTATGACTTGCAATTTGCGAAAAGGTTGTAAGGCTTGGAAAAGAAAATTGTCATCACTTTAGAAAAACACTCCTGGAGAGATATACGGGTAATAATGAAATTACAAAAGGGAATATGTGTTTGGGAACATGAGATGAGGAAAATAAGAATTATACAGCCCTCTAAGGACCCGCCACAGAAACATTAACGCCTACGCAAACGCTCTCTACGACATAATGATGTCAAATTTATACAGCGCCACGAACCAGCGCTTGCTTGACGTTACGGCCTGCCTTCACCGTGCAGTGCTGAGAGCCTGGGCCTAGGGCTGGGGCTTCAGCAAGGATAGCTGGGGCGGGTTGGTAAAGGGTCTATAGAGGGGTGGAGACAAGCTCGTTTTTGTGCATTTTATTGGCAAGTAACACTAATCCACCAAACCCCGAGGTACGCAAAGCCCTTCAGTGGTGTTTAATGCTCCTAATTTGGGGTTTAGGAGACAGATAACCAACTAATCCGGCATCTAAAGATGTTGTTTGTTTACTGTAAACTATACATTTAAATTGGGTAACTTTAATGATAGTGAGCACTTAAAAACAGCCTGAGGTGGCAAGATAATGAGGAAAACGAGAATAATAATGACAGGCTTCAAGTCACAGCCTCGGTGAAAAGCTCTACGGCTTCAGCCCTCAAATTGTTTAAAGTTTCAGGGTTGAGGTAGAATAGTTTGAAGGGCACGCAGTACTTCATCTGGCCACTAGGGGCTGAGTTGAGCCACAATGTGCATGTGGTTCATTTAAAGGCGGGGTTGAGACAAAGATAGCCCTCTTCACATCCTCTCTCTCACCCTCCTCACTGCATCTATTTGGAGCCTGTGCAGGGAGGGCAGACTCTCTCTGCTGCCCCACGACAGGCTCCCCGAGCGACGAGTGATTTCAACAGCAATCCAACGCAGCCGATCCCGCGGTCATGACATGAATCCACTTGACTTCCCCTTAAATTGCCTTCTTATGACCGCTCAATAAATACTGGAAATAATAGAAATAACAGAAAGAGAAGGGTGTGAATGAACATACTATACTACAGTATGTCATGTATAGTATGCCCGTTACGTCGCACTGGATTCAGTCCAAAAACCCACACGAACAGTTTGCGTGATTTGTGAGAGTGACGCATGCTGCTGGGTGTTAAGAGGGATTATCATAAACAACACACGAGGAGGGGCGCCCCACAGGCCGACACAAAAAAAGAGGAATCCATCATAGGCTGCAAGCATCTCCAGTGGCTTGGCCGAAAGCTGTGGCACATCGGCAAGCTTCAAACACCCCACTGATTGCATATGAAAACAACTGTAATGACGGACTGATTAAAAGGACAACATTAAATATCAGATTTAGAGATTATATGCCTGACAATCTAAACAATCCTGGCAAAACAAACAAGCTATTTACACAGAGTGGAGCAAGCTGGTAGAAAAGCATCATCATCACAGAGGAACTAAAGGATACAGCGCAGCCAAGAACAGTCAGAGTCTGCGATTAAGTTTCACAGGCCGCAGGGAAAGGTCTGCTGTGTCAGACACCAAACACACCCGGCTATACGCAGGTAGTATTATGTCAACATGCAGAGATACTCTGTAAGCTTAATTACACAACTTGTTTTGGGCTAGAGAAAAGACAGAACACAACACACACGCATGCAGGGAGTGGTGGCTGGAGAAACAAACGTTCCTTCTGCGTTTTTCCCATCCTGCTTGCTGTCCTTCCTCCCGAGGCAGCCAGGAACAGTGGGCAGCCCTGTCCTTCGGCGCCCGGGGACCAGTTCCAGGTGGACATCCATGTCATGGTCAGGGACAGGACAGAGGAGCGCTCTGCATGTTTTCACTGGGGTTTTTAGACATTGGAGGAAGCCCACGTGAGCATGGGGGAGAACATGCAAAACTCCACACAGAGCGGCCCCTTGTGGAGAGATAACCCACCTGAGCACACGTGCATGCTCAAGCAAAATGACCTTCACTACTAACACAACAGCATATGAAAATGGTTGCGTTTCTGGTGTGCAACACAGACAATTTGCCTTTGGGTGGTAGCTGGAATCAGATTAGACTGCAGGAATGAACCTAAGGTTGTTGTGAAATTGAAATTTCACTGACCTGAATTGAAAGCAGAGCTTAAACAGATGGAAAAAGAGGGGATTTCTGCGTCCTTAACACAGAAAACCTTTGTAAGATGGACCAAAGTCAGTGGGCAAATGTAAGACTCCTCAACATTTCCAGGTTAAATACGGTGACTGTTTCAATACAGCCCAGAGGCATGGTCATATAACAACACCAGTGGCTTGTATTATAGTAGTCTAAACAGGCACATTTTGTTCATGAAGGGGGATTAGAGAAAAGTGGTTTCATACTTTGTCACGAAACACACGTTGTCATTCTTCTGACAATCTGGGGTGTCTAAAGGGTCCTTCTCTGTGGCAGACAAAAAAATCCCCGATATGAAACACATAAAGTGTACGAATGACAGCTAGGTATTCTAATGTTCTCCTGGTGAGTACCTCCTGGGTCAAGCTACAAATTAAACTATGCTTTTTCACAGGCAATGGGTGGGCAGACATTTATAGACCTGCTGTACAGTTATTGCTGGTTTAATTTGCATAATGTCAAATATATCCATGGGAAAAATCTGTCAAACTGCAAGCTGTGTAGCATACAGTAGCTCGACCTTCCTTGACTTCTGAGAAACGCCATTTACAAAGCGCTCCTGGCCTCAAGAGGAAGAATGAGTGCATGTAGCGATGGCACAGTGACAGTGGATTAAAGTCAACATAGTCGCTCTGTGTCCTGTTACAGTAGCTGCATTCACAAGCACAGATTCATGTGCGGCAACCATGATTGCTTCTTGAACAAGACTTGACAGTCAAGTGTTTGAACCGCCACAAAAACAATCCAGCCTCAGGTCTTTATTTTGCATAAAAAATGATTCCACCTTGACACGCATGCACCTTCCTACCATGCTAAATTGGGCCTCTAAGGCACGTTTTCCAACCCAGTTCTCAAGTACCCCCTGTCCTGCAGACTTCCTTTGTAACCCTGAATAGGTATGCCTACTTGTACTCACTCAACCAATCAGCACTTAATCATATCCGATTGGGCATACCTGCCATAACGAAGTGCTATAATACGACTGGCAGAGTAAGTACAGGCAGGCCTACCTATGCAGGGTTACAAAGAAAACCTGCAGGATAGAGGGTACTGGAGGACTTGGTTAGGAAATAAGCTTGTCTGTCTTCCAAACTGTAACTTGATATTGGTAAATCCATGTAGTGTCTAAATGGATGAACCAGGATATTCCAGGTCATTCCAGGTCATGTTGTTGCTGACACGCCCAGGGACCCAATGAAAGGCTTCCCTACCACCGCTACCACCGTCACAACTGCACCTCATAATTAAAGGCACTAAGGATGACTATATGGGTTGGCTACATTGCATGACTCACTGACTTGTGCACACCTGAAATGTCTAATAAAAGATTTTTATTAAGGACATAAAGTAATGTGTTTCACAGGCAAAGAAAATTCAGAATTTCTATCTTTTGTCGAAGCACAAGGACATCTGTTGTACACTACCGTTCAAAAGTTTGGGATCACCCAAACAATTTTGTGTTTTCCATGAAAAGTCACACTTATTCACCACCATATGTTGTGAAATGAATAGAAAATAGAGTCAAGACATTGACAAGGTTAGAAATAATGATTTTTATTTGAAATAAGATTTTTTTTACATCAAACTTTGCTTTCGTTAAAGAATCCTCCATTTGCAGCAATTACAGCATTGCAGACCTTTGGCATTCTAGCTGTTAATTTGTTGAGGTAATCTGGAGAAATTGCACCCCACGCTTCCAGAAGCAGCTCCCACAAATTGGATTGGTTGGATGGGCACTTCTTTGAGCAGATTGAGTTTCTGGAGCATCACATTTGTGGGGTCAATTAAACGCTCAAAATGGCCAGAAAAAGAGAACTTTCATCTGAAACTCGACAGTCTATTCTTGTTCTTAGAAATGAAGGCTATTCCATGCGAGAAATTGCTAAGAAATTGAAGATTTCCTACACCGGTGTGTACTACTCCCTTCAGAGGACAGCACAAACAGGCTCTAACAGGTACTATTTAATGAAGATGCCAGTTGGGGACCTGTGAGGCGTCTGTTTCTCAAACTAGAGACTCTAATGTACTTATCTTCTTGCTCAGTTGTGCAACGCGGCCTCCCACTTCTTTTTCTACTCTGGTTAGAGCCTGTTTGTGCTGTCCTCTGAAGGGAGTAGTACACACCGGTGTAGGAAATCTTCAATTTCTTAGCAATTTCTCGCATGGAATAGCCTTCATTTCTAAGAACAAGAATAGACTGTCGAGTTTCAGATGAAAGTTCTCTTTTTCTGGCCATTTTGAGCGTTTAATTGACCCCACAAATGTGATGCTCCAGAAACTCAATCTGCTCAAAGAAGTGCCCATCCAACCAATCCAACTTGTGGGAGCTGCTTCTGGAAGCGTGGGGTGCAATTTCTCCAGATTACCTCAACAAATTAACAGCTAGAATGCCAAAGGTCTGCAATGCTGTAATTGCTGCAAATGGAGGATTCTTTGACGAAAGCAAAGTTTGATGTAAAAAAAATCTTATTTCAAATAAAAATCATTATTTCTAACCTTGTCAATGTCTTGACTCTATTTTCTATTCATTTCACAACATATGGTGGTGAATAAGTGTGACTTTTCATGGAAAACACAAAATTGTTTGGGTGATCCCAAACTTTTGAACGGTAGTGTATATTCTTTCTTTTTTCAACCTTGTGGTTGTGATGAGCTATAGCCCTCTGTGAACCCAGACACAAAGGACCCTAGTAAAGTCAAGCTGCTGAGCTCAACCCAGACATCCTCACAGGTGATGGTGGCTAACCAGAGGCTCTCACACCTCCATCTCCACCCACAACCTCCGGGGCTTTTGGGGCTGTGGAACTGCTGGGCTCAGTGGCAGCTCTCAGCTCTGGGAATTTCACACCTAAGACAGCCATGACCAGCGATGGGCACATCCCTATCACACCCTGGTGTGCCATTTCTGACCCAGCGGGCCCCACGACCATAAGCAGATGCTCTCCCCCAGGGCAAACACGGGGCACCCCGGACACTGTAGACTTAGCAGCTTGGCGATGTGTACTCGCCCGGCCATGCTGATCAGGAGTGAGGACGTTCCCAGGGAGATAGGATATGGGAGCGTTGGCTGGGGGAGGTGGGGTTGGGGGTGAAGGACAAAAAGTAATCCAAGAGAACAGGAAAAGATAAGTAAACGCTAACCTTGAGTCCACCATTTGCTTGGATGAGCCAAGATTATCTCCCAGACAAGTTATGTCTTGCAGCCTTCTTTCATGTAAGCTGCCCTCCAGATAAAGACAACTGCCTCTTTACTGATTCAACGCCAGAGAAATACGGTCAGTCAGTAAATGCAGTGGTCTGCACCATAACCCAACACATTGGACAATTCCAGCACATGTGCTAATCAAGTTAGTCAGTGAAACAAAGTGAATTACTACTGTGTCAAGTTGAAATACAGCTAATTAGTTGTTGGGTTACTGACTCACTTGCTTAAAATGTCATTTGTGTCTCCAAAACACATGACTAAGTGATCATTTAGATATAAAGAAAAGCCACTGTTTCCTGTTTAGCTCCCCCCTGCTGGCGTAGCTTCATTTTGGCTTATTAGATTAGGTGTTTCTATCAGTTGAGACAGACAGAGGCAGATAGAACCCCCATTGAGCTGTATTAGAGGCTGTGGCCCACGGTTAGGCAAACAGAGATGCCTGGCCCTCATCTGCACAAATAGGCCTTTCAAATCCACCCCCACTTTTGTCCCATCAATAGTTCACTCTCATGAAGACCAAAGCCACCAAGTTCAGCCTTCCCGCTGCCCCCTCCAAACACACAGAGAGGTGAATGGCGTCTACTGTACCCTTCACCACTCCCCTCTCTGTGGGGTAGAACACATTTTGACAGCCCTGTATTTATGGCTGGCCAGCAGTCACATTGGTATGAATCATGAAAAAGACCAGAATCATCTCACTGGATATTCATTTATATTGAATGTTTGTCAGCTGTGTGTATCTGCGTGTGTGGCCTTTGCATGTGTGTGTGTGTTTCATTATAGATGTGTTGGGTTGGGGAGTTGAGTGTCAGTTCATGAACAGCTGAAAAAAAGTGTCGACCTGCCAATGTGATTGGCTTCTCACCCATCTGTTTTTCTAAATAAATCTGTTGCAGGTACTCTTCATTCTGTCTAATATGGGAATCAGTATCACTGGAAACCATCATGCAGACTGCCTGCATGCTGACAAGTAATTCACGAGAAGTTCAGAGATCAGCATGAAGTAGAAATGGTATTCTTGGCATTAAAACCTCCACCTCCATCTATCCACTATCCAAGCTGCTTATCTCAATCAGGGTCGCAGGGATGCCGTAGCCTATCCCAGCAGTCATTGGGTGGCAGGCGGGGAGACACCGTGGACAGGCCGCCAGTCCATCACAGGGCCACAAACAAACACACAGTCACACTAGGGACAATTTAGTATGGCTAATTCACCTGACCTACATGTCTTTGGAGTGTGAGAGGAAACCAGAGCACCCGGAGGAAACTGGGGGTCGACCGATATTATCTTTTTCAGGGCCGATACCAATATCAATTATCTGTAAAATAAGGCGGCCAATAACCGATATTTGGGGCCAATATTTAGTTGCAGTAAATGTAAAAAAAACTGTGCCAAAATTTACCGCAACACAAACCCAACTTTAAATGAACATATGTTCGGTTGTATTTTGTGTAAAAAAGAAAATATTTGAAGAAAAAAAAGTGCATTATGTTCAAGGCACTAGATAACAACCTGAGTGGAATTCTTTTTTAATTAAAAATAAATAACTTCCAAAACATGAAAAGGGAATGAATTAAATAGCATGGACAGCAGGAAGTAAACTTTGACCAAACTGAAAAAATATAATGTTAAAATAATTCCACATAAACTGATGAAAGTCCTCCCAGCAGGCTTTGACTGAACTGAATGGAAATTGTACAAAAGTGTCATCATGTACCATATCACTTATCTTTAAAGGGATAGTTTGGGTTTTTTTGAAGGGAGGTTACGTGAGGTACTCATCAATAGTCAGGGTATTACCTGCAGTACATGGAGTCTGTTGCATGAGGTACTTATCAATAGTCAGGGTATTACCTGCAGTACATGGAGTCTGTTGCATGAGGTACTTATCAATAGTTAGGGTATTACCTGCAGTAGATGGAGTCTGTTGCAAGAGGTACTTATCAATAGTCAGGGTATTACCTGCAGTAGATGGAGTCTGTTGCACGAGGGACTTATCAACAGTCAGGGTGCATTAGATGGAGTCTTTTGTATGAGGTATTTATCAGTAGTCAGGGTATTACCTGCAGTAGACTCCATCTACTGCAGGTAGACTCCAAAGCAAAGGAAGGGTGTATCAACTCTTACCTCATACCATACACCATACCAACACCATACCATACCATACACCATACCATACCATACCATACCATACGATACCATACCGTACCATTCCAATACCTCACCATACGATACACCATGCCATACATACCATACACCATACCATACCATACATCATACCAAAACCATACCATACCATACACCATACCAATACCATACCATGCCATACAATACCATACCATACACCATACAATACCATGCCAACACCATACCATACACCATACCATACCAATACCATACCCCATACCATACCATACCAATACTATATCATACCATACACCATACCAATACCATACCATATACCATACCAAACCATACACCATACCAACACCATACCATACCATACACCATACACTACATACCATACACCATACCATACCATACATCATACCAAACCCATACCATACCATACACCATACCATACAATACCATACCACACACCATACCATAACCATAACATACACCATACCATACCATATACCAAACCATACATACCATACACCATACCATATATCATACCAAAACCACACCATACCATACACCATACCAATACCATACCATAGCATACCATACCAATACCATACACCATGCCTGTAGATGGAGTCGGTTGCATGAGGTACTCATCAATAGTCAGGGTATTACCTGCAGTAGTTGGAGTCTGTTGCATGAGGTACTTATCAATGGTCAGGGTTTTACCTGCAGTAGTTGGAGTCTGTTGCATGAGGTACTTATCAATAGTCAGGGAGCAGTAGATGGAGTCTGGTGTATGAGGTACTTATCAATAGTCAGGGTATTACCTGCAGTAGATGGAGTCTGTTGAATGAGGTACTTATCAATAGTCAGGGTACAGTAGATGGAGTCTGTTGTATGAGGTACTTATCAATAGTCAGGGTATTACCTGCAGTAGATGGAGTCTGTTGAATGAGGTACTTATCAATAGTCAGGGTGCAGTAGATGGAGTCTGTTGCATGAGGTACTTATCAATAGTCAGGGTATTAACTGCATTAGATGGAGTCTGTTGCAAGAGGTACTTATCAATAGTCAGGGTATTAACTGCAGTAGATGGAGTCTGTTGAATGAGGTACTTATCAATAGTCAGGGTATTAACTGCAGTAGATGGAGTCCGTTGAATGAGGTACTTATCAATGGTCAGGGTTTTACCTGCAGTAGTTGGAGTCTGTTGCATGAGGTACTTATCAATAGTCAGGGTATTACCTGCAGTAGATGGAGTCGGTTGCATGAGGTACTTATCAATAGTCAGGGTATTGACTGCAGCAGTTGGAGTCTGTTGCATGAGGTACTTATCAATGGTCAGGGTTTTACCTGCAGTAGTTGGAGTCTGTTGCATGAGGTACTTATCAATAGTCAGGGTATTACCTGCAGTAGATGGAGTCGGTTGCATGAGGTACTTATCAATAGTCAGGGTATTACCTGCAGTAGATGGAGTCTGTTGCATGAGGTACTTATCAATAGTCAGGGTTTTACCTGCAGTAGTTGGAGTCTGTTGCATGAGGTACTTATCAATGGTCAGGGTTTTACCTGCAGTAGTTGGAGTCTGTTGCATGAGGTACTTATCAATAGTCAGGGTATTACCTGCAGTAGATAGAGTCGGTTGCATGAGGTACTTATCAATAGGCGTGTTATTACCTTCAGTAGATGGAGTCGGTTGCATGAGGTAATTATCAATAGTCAGGGTATTACCTGCAGTAGATGGAGTCTGTTGCATGAGGTACTTATCAATAGTCAGGGTGCAGTAGATGGAGTCTGTTGTATGAGGTACTTATCAATGGTCAGGGTATTAACTGCAGTAGATGGAGTCTGTTGCAAGAGGTACTTATCAATAGTCAGGGTATTAACTGCAGTAGATGGAGTCTGTTGAATGAGGTACTTATCAATAGTCAGGGTATTAACTGCAGTAGATGGAGTCTGTTGAATGAGGTACTTATCAATGGTCAGGGTATTAACTGCAGTAGATGGAGTCTGTTGAATGAGGTACTTATCAATAGTCAGGGTTTTAACTGCAGTAGATTGGAGTCTGTTGAATGAGGTACTTATCAATGGTCAAGGTATTACCTGCAGTAGATGGAGTCTGTTGAATGAGGTACTTATCAATGGTCAGGGTATTAACTGCAGTAGTTGGAGTCCGTTGCATGAGGTACTCATCAATGGTCAGGGTTTTACCTGCAGTAGATGGAGTCGGTTGCATGAGGTACTTATCAATAGTCAGGTTATTACCTTCAGTAGATGGAGTCTGTTGAATGAGGTACTTATCAATGGTCAGGGTATTACCTGCAATAGATGGAGTCTGTTGCATGAGGTACTTATCAATAGTCAGGGTATTAACTGCAGCAGATGGAGTCGGTTGCATGAGGTACTTATCAATAGTCAGGGTATTACCTTCAGTAGATGGAGTCTGTTGTATGAGGTACTTATCAATAGTCAGGGTGCAGTAGATGGAGTCTGTTGTATGAGGTACTTATCAATAGTCAGGGTATTAACTGCAGTAGATGGAGTCTGTTGAATGAGGTACTTATCAATAGTCAGGGTTTTAACTGCAGTAGATGGAGTCTGTTGAATGAGGTACTTATCAATGGTCAGGGTATTACCTACAGTAGATGGAGTCTGTTGCATGAGGTACTTATCAATAGTCAGGGTATTAACTGCAGCAGATGGAGTCGGTTGCATGAGGTACTTATCAATAGTCAGGGTATTACCCTCAGTAGATGGAGTCTGTTGAATGAGGTATTTATCAATGGTCAGGGTATTACCTGCAGAGGATGGAGTCGGTTGCATGAGGTACTTATCAATAGTCAGGGTATTACCTTCAGTAGATGGAGTCGGTTGCATGAGGTACTTATCAATAGTCAGGGTATTACCTGCAGTAGATGGAGTCTGTTGCATGAGGTACTTATCAATAGTCAGGGTATTACCTGCAGTAGATGGAGTCTGTTGCATGAGGTACTTATCAATGGTCAGGGTTTTACCTGCAGTAGTTGGAGTCTGTTGAATGAGGTACTTATCAATGGTCAGGGTATTACCTGCAGTAGATGGAGTCTGTTGCATGAGGTACTTATCAATAGTCAGGGTGCAGTAGATGGAGTCTGTTGTATGAGGTACTTATCAATAGTCAGGGTATTACCTGCAGTAGATGGAGTCTGTTGAATGAGGTACTTATCAATAGTCAGGGTTTTAACTGCAGTAGATTGGAGTCTGTTGAATGAGGTACTTATCAATGGTCAGGGTATTACCTGCAGTAGATGGAGTCTGTTGCATGAGGTACTTATCAATGGTCAGGGTTTTACCTGCAGTAGAGGGAGTCGGTTGCATGAGGTACTTATCAATAGTCAGGTTATTACCTTCAGTAGATGGAGTCTGTTGAATGAGATACTTATCAATAGTCAGGGTTACCTGCAGTAGATGGAGTCTGTTGCATGAGGTACTTATCAATAGTCAGGGTATTAACTGCAGCAGATGGAGTCGGTTGCATGAGGTACTTATCAATAGTCAGGGTATTACCTTCAGTAGATGGAGTCTGTTGTATGAGGTACTTATCAATGGTCAGGGTTTTAACTGCAGTAGATTGGAGTCTGTTGAATGAGGTACTTATCAATGGTCAAGGTATTACCTGCAGTAGATGGAGTCTGTTGAATGAGGTACTTATCAATGGTCAGGGTATTAACTGCAGTAGTTGGAGTCCGTTGCATGAGGTACTCATCAATGGTCAGGGTTTTACCTGCAGTAGATGGAGTCGGTTCCATGAGGTACTTATCAATAGTCAGGGTTTTACCTGCAGTAGTTGGAGTCTGTTGCATGAGGTACTTATCAATAGTCAGGGTATTACCTGCAGTAGATAGAGTCGGTTGCATGAGGTACTTATCAATAGGCGTGTTATTACCTTCAGTAGATGGAGTCGGTTGCATGAGGTAATTATCAATAGTCAGGGTATTACCTGCAGTAGATGGAGTCTGTTGCATGAGGTACTTATCAATAGTCAGGGTGCAGTAGATGGAGTCTGTTGTATGAGGTACTTATCAATGGTCAGGGTATCAACTGCAGTAGATGGAGTCTGTTGCAAGAGGTACTTATCAATAGTCAGGGTATTAACTGCAGTAGATGGAGTCTGTTGAATGAGGTACTTATCAATAGTCAGGGTATTAACTGCAGTAGATGGAGTCTGTTGAATGAGGTACTTATCAATGGTCAGGGTATTAACTGCAGTAGATGGAGTCTGTTGAATGAGGTACTTATCAATAGTCAGGGTTTTAACTGCAGTAGATTGGAGTCTGTTGAATGAGGTACTTATCAATGGTCAAGGTATTACCTGCAGTAGATGGAGTCTGTTGAATGAGGTACTTATCAATGGTCAGGGTATTAACTGCAGTAGTTGGAGTCCGTTGCATGAGGTACTCATCAATGGTCAGGGTTTTACCTGCAGTAGATGGAGTCGGTTGCATGAGGTACTTATCAATAGTCAGGTTATTACCTTCAGTAGATGGAGTCTGTTGAATGAGGTACTTATCAATGGTCAGGGTATTACCTGCAATAGATGGAGTCTGTTGCATGAGGTACTTATCAATAGTCAGGGTATTAACTGCAGCAGATGGAGTCGGTTGCATGAGGTACTTATCAATAGTCAGGGTATTACCTTCAGTAGATGGAGTCTGTTGTATGAGGTACTTATCAATAGTCAGGGTGCAGTAGATGGAGTCTGTTGTATGAGGTACTTATCAATAGTCAGGGTATTAACTGCAGTAGATGGAGTCTGTTGAATGAGGTACTTATCAATAGTCAGGGTTTTAACTGCAGTAGATGGAGTCTGTTGAATGAGGTACTTATCAATGGTCAGGGTATTACCTACAGTAGATGGAGTCTGTTGCATGAGGTACTTATCAATAGTCAGGGTATTAACTGCAGCAGATGGAGTCGGTTGCATGAGGTACTTATCAATAGTCAGGGTATTACCCTCAGTAGATGGAGTCTGTTGAATGAGGTATTTATCAATGGTCAGGGTATTACCTGCAGAGGATGGAGTCGGTTGCATGAGGTACTTATCAATAGTCAGGGTATTACCTTCAGTAGATGGAGTCTGTTGCATGAGGTACTTATCAATAGTCAGGGTATTACCTGCAGTAGATGGAGTCTGTTGCATGAGGTACTTATCAATGGTCAGGGTTTTACCTGCAGTAGTTGGAGTCTGTTGAATGAGGTACTTATCAATGGTCAGGGTATTACCTGCAGTAGATGGAGTCTGTTGCATGAGGTACTTATCAATAGTCAGGGTGCAGTAGATGGAGTCTGTTGTATGAGGTACTTATCAATAGTCAGGGTATTACCTGCAGTAGATGGAGTCTGTTGAATGAGGTACTTATCAATAGTCAGGGTTTTAACTGCAGTAGATTGGAGTCTGTTGAATGAGGTACTTATCAATGGTCAGGGTATTACCTGCAGTAGATGGAGTCTGTTGCATGAGGTACTTATCAATGGTCAGGGTTTTACCTGCAGTAGAGGGAGTCGGTTGCATGAGGTACTTATCAATAGTCAGGTTATTACCTTCAGTAGATGGAGTCTGTTGAATGAGATACTTATCAATAGTCAGGGTTACCTGCAGTAGATGGAGTCTGTTGCATGAGGTACTTATCAATAGTCAGGGTATTAACTGCAGCAGATGGAGTCGGTTGCATGAGGTACTTATCAATAGTCAGGGTATTACCTTCAGTAGATGGAGTCTGTTGTATGAGGTACTTATCAATAGTCAGGGTGCAGTAGATGGAGTCTGTTGTATGAGGTACTTATCAATAGTCAGGGTATTACCTGCAGTAGATGGAGTCTGTTGAATGAGGTACTTATCAATAGTCAGGGTGCAGTAGATGGAGTCTGTTGAATGAGGTACTTATCAATAGTCAGGGTGCAGTAGGTGGAGTCTGTTGCATGAGGTACTTATCAATAGTCAGGGTATTAACTGCAGTAGATGGAGTCTGTTGAATGAGGTACTTATCAATAGTCAGGGTATTAACTGCAGTAGATGGAGTCTGTTGAATGAGGTACTTATCAATAGTCAGGGTTTTACCTGCAGTAGTTGGAGTCTGTTGCATGAGGTACTTATCAATGGTCAGGGTATTAACTGCAGAAGATGGAGTCTGTTGCATGAGGTACTTATCAATGGTCAGGGTTTTACCTGCAGTAGATGGAGTCGGTTGCATGAGGTACTTATCAATAGTCAGGGTATTACCTGCAGTAGATGGAGTCTGATGCATGAGGTACTTATCAATAGTCAGGGTATTACCGTCAGTAGATGGAGTCTGTTGAATGAGGTACTTATCAATGGTCAGGGTATTACCTGCAGTAGATGGAGTCGGTTGCATGAGGTACTTATCAATAGTCAGGGTATTAACTGCAGCAGATGGAGTCGGTTGCATGAGGTACTTATCAATAGTCAGGGTATTACCTTCAGTAGATGGAGTCGGTTGCATGAGGTACTTATCAATAGTCAGGGTATTACCTGCAGTAGATGGAGTCTGTTGCATGAGGTACTTATCAATAGTCAGGGTATTACCTGCAGTAGATGGAGTCTGATGCATGAGGTACTTATCAATAGTCAGGGTATTACCGTCAGTAGATGGAGTCTGTTGAATGAGGTACTTATCAATGGTCAGGGTATTACCTGCAGTAGATGGAGTCGGTTGCATGAGGTACTTATCAATAGTCAGGGTATTAACTGCAGCAGATGGAGTCGGTTGCATGAGGTACTTATCAATAGTCAGGGTATTACCTTCAGTAGATGGAGTCGGTTGCATGAGGTACTTATCAATAGTCAGGGTATTACCTGCAGTAGATGGAGTCTGTTGCATGAGGTACTTATCAATGGTCAGGGTTTTACCTGCAGTAGTTGGAGTCTGTTGAATGAGGTACTTATCAATGGTCAGGGTATTACCTGCAGTAGATGGAGGCTGTTGCATGAGGTACTTATCAATAGTCAGGGTGCAGTAGATGGAGTCTGTTGTATGAGGTACTTATCAATAGTCAGGGTATTACCTGCAGTAGATGGAGTCTGTTGAATGAGGTACTTATCAATAGTCAGGGTTACCTGCAGTAGATGGAGTCTGTTGCATGAGGTACTTATCAATAGTCAGGGTATTAACTGCAGCAGATGGAGTCGGTTGTATGAGGTACTTATCAATAGTCAGGGTTACCTGCAGTAGATGGAGTCTGTTGCATGAGGTACTTATCAATAGTCAGGGTATTACCTTCAGTAGATGGAGTCGGTTGCATGAGGTACTTATCAATAGTCAGGGTATTACCTGCAGTAGATGGAGTCTGTTGAATGAGGTACTTATCAATAGTCAGGGTGCAGTAGATGGAGTCTGTTGAATGAGGTACTTATCAATAGTCAGGGTGCAGTAGATGGAGTCTGTTGCATGAGGTACTTATCAATAGTCAGGGTATTAACTGTAGTAGATGGAGTCTGTTGAATGAGGTACTTATCAATAGTCAGGGTATTAACTGCTGTAGATGGAGTCTGTTGAATGAGGTACTTATCAATAGTCAGGGTTTTACCTGCAGTAGTTGGAGTCTGTTGCATGAGGTACTTATCAATGGTCAGGGTATTAAATGCAGAAGATGGAGTCTGTTGCATGAGGTACTTATCAATGGTCAGGGTTTTACCTGCAGTAGTTGGAGTCTGTTGCATGAGGTACTTATCAATAGTCAGGGTATTACCTGCAGTAGATGGAGTCGGTTGCATGAGGTACTTATCAATAGTCAGGGTATTACCTGCAGTAGATGGAGTCTGTTGCATGAGGTACTTATCAATAGTCAGGGTATTACCTGCAGTAGATGGAGTCTGTTGCATGAGGTACTTATCAATGGTCAGGGTTTTACCTGCAGTAGTTGGAGTCTGTTGAATGAGGTACTTATCAATGGTCAGGGTATTACCTGCAGTAGATGGAGTCTGTTGAATGAGGTACTTATCAATAGTCAGGGTGCAGTAGATGGAGTCTGTTGTATGAGGTACTTATCAATAGTCAGGGTATTACCTGCAGTAGATGGAGTCTGTTGAATGAGGTACTTATCAATAGTCAGGGTGCAGTAGATGGAGTCTGTTGTATGAGAAACTTATCAATAGTCAGGGTATTAACTGCAGTAGATGGAGTCCGTTGCATGAGGTACTTATCAATAGTCAGGGTATTACCTGCAGTAGTTGGAGTCTGTTGCATGAGGTACTTATCAATGGTCAGGGTATTAACTGCAGTAGTTGGAGTCTGTTGCATGAGGTACTTATCAATGGTCAGGGTTTTACCTGCAGTAGATGGAGTCGGTTGCATGAGGTACTTATCAATAGTCAGGTTATTACCTTCAGTAGATGGAGTCTGTTGAATGAGGTACTTATGAATGTCAGGGTATTACCTGCAGTAGATGGAGTCGGTTGCATGAGGTACTTATCAATGGTCAGGGTTTTACCTGCAGTAGATGGAGTCGGTTGCATGAGGTACTTATCAATAGTCAGGTTATTACCTTCAGTAGATGGAGTCTGTTGCATGAGGTACTTATCAATAGTCAGGGTATTAACTGCAGCAGATGGAGTCGGTTGCATGAGGTACTTATCAATAGTCAGGGTATTACCCTCAGTAGATGGAGTCTGTTGAATGAGGTACTTATCAATGGTCAGGGTATTACCTGCAGCAGATGGAGTCGGTTGCATGAGGTACTTATCAATAGTCAGGGTATTACCTTCAGTAGATGGAGTCGGTTGCATGAGGTACTTATCAATAGTCAGGGTATTACCTGCAGTAGATGGAGTCTGTTGCATGAGGTACTTATCAATAGTCAGGGTATTACCTGCAGTAGATGGAGTCTGTTGCATGAGGTACTTATCAATGGTCAGGGTTTTACCTGCAGTAGTTGGAGTCTGTTGAATGAGGTACTTATCAATGGTCAGGGTATTACCTGCAGTAGATGGAGTCTGTTGCATGAGGTACTTATCAATAGTCAGGGTGCAGTAGATGGAGTCTGTTGTATGAGGTACTTATCAATAGTCAGGGTATTACCTGCAGTAGATGGAGTCTGTTGAATGAGGTACTTATCAATAGTCAGGGTTTTAACTGCAGTAGATTGGAGTCTGTTGAATGAGGTACTTATCAATGGTCAGGGTTTTACCTGCACTAGATGGAGTCGGTTGCATGAGGTACTTGTCAATAGTCAGGTTATTACCTTCAGTAGATGGAGTCTGTTGAATGAGGTACTTATCAATGGTCAGGGTATTACCTACAGTAGATGGAGTCTGTTGCATGAGGTACTTATCAATAGTCAGGGTATTAACTGCCGCAGATGTAGTCGGTTGCATGAGGTACTTATCAATAGTCAGGGTATTACCCTCAGTAGATGGAGTCTGTTGAATGAGGTACTTATCAATGGTCAGGGTATTACCTGCAGTAGATGGAGTCGGTTGCATGAGGTACTTATCAATAGTCAGGGTATTAACTGCAGCAGATGGAGTCGGTTGCATGAGGTACTTATCAATAGTCAGGGTATTACCTTCAGTAGATGGAGTCGGTTGCATGAGGTACTTATCAATAGTCAGGGTATTACCTGCAGTAGATGGAGTCTGTTGCATGAGGTACTTATCAATAGTCAGGGTATTACCTGCAGTAGATGGAGTCTGTTGCATGAGGTACTTATCAATGGTCAGGGTTTTACCTGCAGTAGTTGGAGTCTGTTGAATGAGGTACTTATCAATGCTCAGGGTATTACCTGCAGTAGATGGAGTCTGTTGCATGAGGTACTTATCAATAGTCAGGGTGCAGTAGATGGAGTCTGTTGTATGAGGTACTTATCAATAGTCAGGGTATTACCTGCAGTAGATGGAGTCTGTTGAATGAGGTACTTATCAATAGTCAGGGTGCAGTAGATGGAGTCTGTTGAATGAGGTACTTATCAATAGTCAGGGTATTAACTGCAGTAGATGGAGTCCGTTGCATGAGGTACTTATCAATAGTCAGGGTATTACCTGCAGTAGTTGGAGTCTGTTGCATGAGGTACTTATCAATGGTCAGGGTTTTACCTGCAGTAGATGGAGTCGGTTGCATGAGGTACTTATCAATGGTCAGGGTTTTACCTGCAGTCGATGGAGTCGGTTGCATGAGGTACTTATCAATGGTCAGGGTATTACCTGCAGTAGATGGAGTCGGTTGCATGAGGTACTTATCAATGGTCAGGGTTTTACCTGCAGTAGATGGAGTCGGTTGCATGAGGTACTTATCAATAGTCAGGTTATTACCTTCAGTAGATGGAGTCTGTTGAATGAGGTACTTATCAATGGTCAGGGTATTACCTACAGTAGATGGAGTCTGTTGCATGAGGTACTTATCAATAGTCAGGGTATTAACTGCAGCAGATGGAGTCGGTTGCATGAGGTACTTATCAATAGTCAGGGTATTACCTTCAGTAAATGGAGTCGGTTGCATGAGGTACTTATCAATAGTCAGGGTTTTACCTTCAGTAGATGGAGTCTGTTGTATGAGGTACTTATCAATAGTCAGGGTGCAGTAGATGGAGTCTGTTGCATGAGGTACTTATCAATAGTCAGGGTATTACCTTCAGTAGATGGAGTCTGTTGTATGAGGTACTTATCAATAGTCAGGGTGCAGTAGATGGAGTCTGTTGTATGAGGTACTTATGAATAGTCAGGGTATTACCTGCAGTAGATGGAGTCATTGAAAACTGTCCAGGCTAGCTGCAGCTACATAACGGCTGTAGCTTCATTCTGAAGTTTCTCTTCACAACCTTGCTCCTGTAGAGTGAAGTGTGATTGCTGCATTTCTTGGGGTGTCTATTAGGTTTTCCTCCTGGTAATGCTGTAGTGCTGCTTTTGAACACACTCCCTGACCATTCTTGCTTGCTGTTTTTCTACGAGTTTCCCCTTGCTCCTCTTTTCACATCTCTCCTCTTCATGTGATTGTTTCGAAACCTTTTTTTCTGTATGTAAGGAAATAATAAACATTTTCAATATGTGATTTAAAAAAAATATGCTGGCTGATAAAAATCTGCCGATAACGACAAACATCTGAGCCGATAACCGGCTAGACTGATAATCGGTCGATCCATGGAGGAAACCCACGCAGACACAGGGAGAACATGCAAACTTCACACAGAGGACGACCTCCAAGGTTGGACTACCCCAGGTTCAAACCCAGGACCTTCTTGTTGCGAGGCAACCACACTAACCACTGTGCCACCTGCTCCACTAATTATTAATTTCCCAATTCTGTGGACATTTGAAAATACCGAGCTCCTAAAAAAGTCTTGTTTTTATTTTATTTTTGTACGCACTTCAGCTGCCTGTTCCGTTAATATGCAATATGTTATAATCATCTCATACCTTTTTACATTAAGCATCTGCTGCTGTTCAGTACTCTGTTGTGTTTTTCTTTTTGTTTACCATTTGTTCTGTACTTGAAAAATGAGCATTGGATATCATATATGTATGTACATGCACGAACTAACTGTTCAAATGAAATACATCTGTGAAAAAATTCTTATCCAAATTCAAACGTGTGTAGAAAAGTCTGAATGCCAAGCTGAACGTGAGCACCTCTGGAACATCTTACTTGACATGTCAGTGTGTTGTCAGTTGGCCACAGCATACTGAGTCTTACCTTTATCTTATTTATTTATTATGAATATTACTTTCTTGTAAAAGCCAGTTCACTGGGTTTTATACCACTGTTGGCCGGAGCGCCCTGTGATGGCCTGGCGGCCTGTCCAGGGTGTCTCCCCGCCTGCCGCCCAGTGACTGCTGGGATAGGCTCCAGCATCCCGTGACCCTGAGAGCAGGATGAGCGGTTTGGATAATGGATGGATGGATGGATGTTGGCCAGAGCAGAGCACCAAAAAAGTTTACACGTCACACACAAGATAAAATGATGCGACTACTACATTTTGTGTCTATGACATCCAACAGGTCATGTCTCCCTCTGCCAAAAAACTGCCAAGTAAACAAATGCACATTTGAAACCAAGAACACTTCCATGAATAGTAGACATAATTCAAAAGTGGTACAACTCCTTGTACACAAAACAACAAATACATCTTCAGAATACTGCCAGTCTTCCAATTTGAAACACCAACGCTTTTTGACATTTTACTCCTTCTCCAGCTCTCTTTTTCCCCCTCACACATGCACACACTTGCAACATGCAGCAAACCGTGAGTCCTTCACAGTACAGTATCTCAGTGGATGTGTGGTAACAATGGGATCAAGGGTAAAGGAAGGCAGTCCTCTCTGGTCCTTCTCCACATAAACCTTTAATATGAGGCCTCTTCAGCAACAGTCCGCCATCTAAAAGCACTGTACCCTGTAATTGACCTTAAAAATACTTTCCATGGAGGTCGGCAGCCATGTCATTGGCCTTCGGCCCAAGCAGCGGCTGCATCGCCCCAGCCCAGAGGAGCCTGGGAAGGCCTCACAGGGTATATTTAGTGGCCCTGTCCTTTGACTGGGGCGAGAGATGCAGATAATGCCAGTCTGTGTATAAAACCACCCCGCCGCCCTCGAGTGGCCCTCTAACAGGCACGTTTCCCTCTCCCACGGGGAGTACAGGGTCAGAGGTCAGCCACATGCATAATGGATGCATGTGGGAAAAGGGAACACACCAACCTGGCATACCAACCACCCATCCACCCAGCAAAGGAGGGGTGTATCAACTCTTACATCATACCATACACCATACCATACCAATACCATACCATACACCATACCATACATACCATACCATACATCATACCAAAACCATACCATACCATACACCATACCAATACCATACCATACAATACCATACCATACACCACACAATACAATGCCATGCCAACACCATACCGTACACCACACCATACCATAACCATACCAATACCATACCATACACCATACCATACCATACACCATACCAACACCATACCATACCAATACCATACCATACCATATACCATACCAAATCATACACCATACCAAACCATACCATACATACCATACACCATACCAATACCATACCATACCATACCATACCAATACCATACACCATGCCATACAATACAATACCATACAATACCATGCCAATACCATACTAATACCATACCATACACCATACCATACCATAACCATACCATACATCATACCATACACCATACCATACCATACCAATACCATACCAAACCATACACCATACCAACACCATACCATACACCATACCATACCATACACCATACCAATATCATACCATACACCATGCCAATACCACACCATCCCATCCCATACCAATACCATGCCATACAATACCATACCATACACCATACCATACAATACCATGCCAATACCATAACATACCATACCATACCATACACCATACACCATACCATACTATATACCAAACCATACATACCATACACCATACCAAAACCATACCATACCATACACCATACCATACCAATACCATACCAAACCATACACCATACCAACACCATACCATACACCATACCATACCATACACCATACCAATACCATACCATACGCCATGCCAATACCACACCATCCCATCCCATACCAATACCATGCCATACAATACCATACCATACACCATACCATACAATACCATGCCAATACCATAACATACCATACCAATACCATACACCATACACCATACCATACTATATACCAAACCATACATACCATACCCCATACCATACAATACCATGCCAATACCATAACATACCATACCAATACCATACCATACACCATACCATACTATATACCCAAACCATACCATACCATACACCATACCACACCATACACCATGCCATACAATACCATACCATACAATACCATGCCAATACCATACCATACACCATACCAATACCATACCATACACCATACCATACTATATACCAAACCATACATACCATACCCCATACCATACATCATACCAAAACCATACCATACCATACACCATACCATACCATACCAATACCATACACCATGCCATACAATACCATACCATACACCATACCAATACCATACCATACACCATACCATACCATAACCATACCAATACCATACCATACACCATACCAACACCATACCATACCAATACCATACCATACAATACCATACCAAACCATACACCATACCAAACCATACCATACACCATACCATAACACACACCATACAAATACCATACCATACCATACCAAACCATACACCATACCAACGCCATACCATACCATACACCATACCAATACCATACACCATACCAATACCATACACCATGCCAATACCATACCATACCATACCATACACCATACCAATACCATACCATACAGCATACCAACACCATACCATACCAATACAATACCATACCAAACCATACACCATACCATACACCATACCATACCAAACCATACAATACCATGCCAATACCATACCATACCATACCACCAATACCATACAATACCATACCATACCACCAATACCATACAATACCATACCATACCGACTGTCCACCATGTTTTGTTTTGATCTCATGCTGTCTGATACAGTGCTGCTTGTTTTTTTTAAATTGTGTTCTGTAAGGTGTCCTTGAGTGCCCTGAAAGGCGCCCACAAATAAAATGTATTATTATTATTGTACCTAACATTCGTAGTAAATTCTGTCGGTCTGACAACATCTGTCAACTAAGATCCTTTTTTTTTCCATACAAGATTGTTGTTAGCGATGTAACAAAGACCCCAGCCACCCCAACTACGGCCTGTTCCAGCTGCTACTGTCAGGCAAGCGGTACCGCAGCCTCAAAGCCCGGACCAGTAGGCTCCAGAACAGCTTCTTCCACCAAGCAACCAGGCTTTTGAACAAAGAACATTAAAGACACGAAGCCTGGTGCCGGACTGATGGTACTGACCTGTGGTCTTCAGCGGATCATCGGTTTACACACACACACACACACACACACACACACACACACACACACACACACACACACACACACACACACACACAGCACCTTACATACATCACACACTGTTATTGTTGCTGCTTTTTTGTTCCGTTTTGTTGTTGTTCAGTTACTATTGTTGCTGCAGCGTTGAGGAGCCAAAACAAATGAACATTACTCTCTTGTACTTGTATAATGAGGAGTAACAAATGAACTTTACTCTCTTGTACTTGTATAATGAGAAGTAACAAATGAACGTTACTCTCTTGTACTTGTATAATGAGAAGTAACAAATGAACGTTACTCTCTTGTGCTTGTATAATGAGAAGTAACACAAGAACTTTACTCTCTTGTACTTGTATAATGAGAAGTAACAAATGAACTTTACTCTCTTGTACTTGTATAATGAGAAGTAACAAATGAACGTTACTCTCTTGTACTTGTATAATGAGGAGTAACAAATGAACGTTACTCTCTTGTACTTGTATAATGAGAAGTAACACAAGAACTTTACTCTCTTGTACTTGTATAATGAGAAGCAACAAATGAACGTTACACTCTTGTACTTGTATAATGAGAAGTAACACAAGAACTTTACTCTCTTGTACTTGTATAATGAGAAGCAACAAATGAACTTTACTCTCTTGTACTTGTATAATGAGAAGTAACACAAGAACTTTACTCTCTTGTACTTGTATAATGAGAAGCGACAAATGAACTTTACTTTCTTGTACTTGTATAATGAGGAGTAACACATGAACTTTACTCTCTTGTACTTGTATAATGAGAAGTAACAAATTAACATTACTCTCTTGTACTTGTATAATGAGAAGTAACAAATGAACGTTACTCTCTTGTACTTGTATAATGAGGAGTAACAAATGAACTTTACTCTCTTGTACTTGTATAATGAGGAGTAACAAATGAACTTTACTCTCTTGTACTTGTATAATGAGGAGTAACAAATGAACGTTACTCTCTTGTACTTGTATACTGAGAAGTAACACTAGAACTTTACTCTCTTGTACTTGTATAATGAGAAGTAACACAAGAACTTTACTCTCTTGTACTTGTATAATGAGAAGCAACAAATGAACTTTACTCTCTTGTACTTGTATAATGAGAAGTAACAAATTAACATTACTCTCTTGTACTTGTATAATGAGAAGTAACAAATTAACATTACTCTCTTGTACTTGTATAATGAGAAGTAACAAATGAACGTTACTCTCTTGTACTTGTATAATGAGGAGTAACAAATGAACTTTACTCTCTTGTACTTGTATAATGAGGAGTAACAAATGAACTTTACTCTCTTGTACTTGTATAATGAGGAGTAACAAATGAATGTTACTCTGTTGTACTTTAATACTGAGAAGTAACACAAGAACTTTACTCTCTTGTACTTGTATAATGAGAAGCAACAAATGAACTTTACTCTCTTGTACTTGTATAATGAGAAGTAACACATGAACTTTACTCTCTTGTACTTGTATAATGACAAGTAACACATGAACTTTACTCTCTTGTACTTGTATAATGAGGAGTAACAAATGAACTTTACTCTCTTGTACTTGTATAATGAGGAGTAACACATGAACTTTACTCTCTTGTACTTGTATAATGAGAAGTAACAAATTAACATTACTCTCTTGTACTTGTATAATGAGAAGTAACAAATGAACGTTACTCTCTTGTACTTGTATAATGAGGAGTAACAAATGAACTTTACTCTCTTGTACTTGTATAATGAGGAGTAACAAATGAACTTTACTCTCTTGTACTTGTATAATGAGGAGTAACAAATGAATGTTACTCTGTTGTACTTTAATACTGAGAAGTAACACAAGAACTTTACTCTCTTGTACTTGTATAATGAGAAGCAACAAATGAACTTTACTCTCTTGTACTTGTATAATGAGAAGTAACAAATGAACTTTACTCTCTTGTACTTGTATAATGACAAGTAACACATGAACTTTACTCTCTTGTACTTGTATAATGAGGAGTAACAAATGAACTTTACTCTCTTGTACTTGTATAATGAGGAGTAACACATGAACTTTACTCTCTTGTACTTGTATAATGAGAAGTAACAAATGAACGTTACTCTCTTGTACTTGTATAATGAGAAGTAACAAATGAACGTTACTCTCTTGTACTTGTATAATGAGAAGTAACAAATGAACTCTACGCTCTTGTACTTGTATAATGAGAAGTAACAAATGAACTTTACGCTCTTGTACTTGTATAATGAGAAGCAACAAATGAACTTTACGCTCTTGTACTTGTATAATGAGAAGCAACAAATGAACTTTACTCTCTTGTACTTGTATAATGAGAAGTAACAAATGAACTTTACTCTCTTGTACTTGTATAATGAGAAGTAACAAATGAACTCTACGCTCTTGTACTTGTATAATGAGAAGTAACAAATGAACTTTACGCTCTTGTACTTGTATAATGAGAAGCAACAAATGAACTTTACTCTCTTGTACTTGTATAATGAGAAGTAACAAATGAACTTTACTCTCTTGTACTTGTATAATGAGAAGTAACACATCAACTTTACTCTCTTGTACTTGTATAATGAGAAGTAACACATGAACTTTACTCTCTTGTACTTGTATAATGAGAAGTAACAAATGAACGTTACTCTCTCGTACTTGTATAATGAGAAGTAACAAATGAACTTTACTCTCTTGTACTTGTATAATGAGAAGTAACACATCAACTTTACTCTCTTGTACTTGTATAATGAGAAGTAACACATGAACTTTACTCTCTTGTACTTGTATAATGAGAAGTAACAAATGAACTTTACTCTCTTGTACTTGTATAATGAGAAGTAACAAATGAACGTTACTCTCTTGTACTTGTATAATGAGAAGTAACAAATGAACTTTACTCTCTTGTACTTGTATAATGAGAAGTAACAAATGAACTCTACACTCTTGTACTTGTATAATGAGAAGTAACAAATGAACGTTACTCTCTTGTACTTGTATAATGAGGAGTAACAAATGAACTTTACTCTCTTGTACTTGTATAATGAGGAGTAACAAATGAACTTTACTCTCTTGTACTTGTATAATGAGAAGTAACACATCAACTTTACTCTCTTGTACTTGTATAATGAGAAGTAACTGATGAACTTTACTCTCTTGTACTTGTATAATGAGAAGTAACACATGAACTTTACTCTCTTGTACTTGTATAATGAGAAGTAACAAATAAAAAATCTTGAATCTTAAACAAAGGTTTTGTCTGTCCAGCACACTTTTGTAAGGTGAAAACTGGACCTGATGAAAGGAAAATAAAAGACAACCCCTTAGTGTGTTTTTGTTCCCTTGCTCTGAGCACAAAGAGCAACAAAAGATGGTCTCTGTGCAACGCCACTGTCGCTGGAGGCAAACACTGCTACCCATTATACAAAAGACAGGCACTGAATATGTAACTGAGCTTTTTGCCTGATTTAAGTGAGATTTATGAGCTTTTTCCACAGTTTTACAAGGACAGCACTGCTGTAAAAGTGAGAGTTGTCCTCGCTTCTGACAGGGGGAATCATGATCAGTCAAAGCAACAGGTGGTGTACCTGCCTGACTTGGTGCCACTGGCCCTTGATATTATGTAATGGTCATATATCTCCATCCTGTTTGAGGTGCTCACCTCTCTTACTGTATAAGACAGTAAAAATATCGGCCTGTCAGTTCTGTTCAGTTATGGGTGAGGTACAGCAGATGGGCCAGTGTTTACTTGGAGTCTATGCTATCACACCTTTAAATTCCTCCGAGGAGCACTGCGAGAGGTTGCAGTCACTTGTGCCTGCTTTTGCTCCTTACCAGGGGGAAACCACAAGTCTTGGCAAGCTTAAGCTCTGTCATAAGCCAGCTTCACTCTACTAACAATAGATTTCATGGCCCCCAGCAACGTGTGCTTGGATCATGCACAACAACCATATTCTGGCTTGAGTGTGTCCTCAGATCAACCTGAGAAATAGGAGAGAATTCCTCCAGCCACTACCATAAACTAAAAGGATGTTCTTACCATGTTGTGCAATAACAAATCTGCTCATATTATCTTCATGTCTATGTTTAGCTGGCCTGTTTTGTGCTCTTATAATACACACGAACATAAAGCCACAAAGACTGCCGGAAATAGGCTAAAGGAAGTGAGTAAGAGAGACTAAGAGTGAGAGGGTGTGTGTGTGTGTGTATGAGAGAGAGAGAGAGAGAGAGAGAGAGAGAGAGAGAGAGAGAGAGAGAGAGAGAGAGAGAGAGAGACAGAGAGACAGAGAGACAGAGAGAGACTTTCTGGATTCTCTCCCAGAGTCACTGCCCCTGAGTATGATAGCCAAGCCCAACAATAACAAAAGGAGACTTTTGATCCGCTGTATAAAAGGGCAGCGATAGAACTGGACTGACCAGGGGTTTATGTGCTCGCCGTGGTCACGGTGACAGATCTGTCGGCCGCTCCTTGCCCATCTGGGCTGCCGGTGGCGCTCTGCCTGCTCTCAGAGGACAACGAGTTCAGATCCATAATTTAGTTCAGATGAGGTAAAGCAATATTTCCAGATTAATATGAGCCATATTTCTCTAGAACTGTCCTCTCTGTTTTTTTCCCCTTCCTGCACTTTTTTTTTATCATCTTACATGTCCAAAAACTTCTTCTGGCCGAGGATGAAAGAAAGGGAGAACAGAGAGAAAGAAAGGCATAGACAGCAAGAGAGATGAACACCAATTTCTATGCTTCTTCTATGACAGACAGGGTTTGCGAGCAGCACCTGTGTTAAAATTCCCCACAATACCTTCTGCCTCATTACTTGAGAAATGAATGTGAAGCACTTCTAAACCTCTTATTGATCCACACGCACTTTACAATTCGTCTGATGAAGATGAGCAGAAATGCACCCTGCATGGGCTCCTTGGTTTCCTTGACCTTCAGCTTGAGCTGATTTCTTCCCTTGTTGGTTTCCTGCTATGTGGCTTCCGGATAGATTTAACTTTTTTTTTCTTTTTTTTTAATTCTGTCAATTGTTGGTTCATTGGGTTGATGATTATTAAATTGAATAAGCCCCTCAGTAGCAGCTCTTTTGTTATGGCACATGCAGGCAAAATCTTGAAATACCTGGCAGGATTTGTAACTCAAACTGTGCTCTAGGTTACATATTTGTAGACGTTTCCTCCCAGTAGAACCTTAAGCCGTTTACTTTTTAAACCTATTCCAACATAATGGCCAAGACCATAAAACTTATTTGTGGTTTTCTTAGAGAACCTAATGCACTCTGCATCAGATGGGAACGACAGCGATACAGCTGTGATTAGTCTAGCTTGGCAGCAACGTCTGTAATGGGGATTCAGGAAGTCACAGCTGTCCCTGTCCTGCAGCTGCTGACTGAGCATATGACTGGCTGTAGTCGGCCATCCCGATCATACAAAACTCTATAAGTCTCTGCAGCATTACGAGAAACGCATCATGCCACAGTTATTCTGATCTAGCCTGTTCCAGTAAATGTAAAATGGATGTGACTTTGCAGGATAAAGCTAAATGATGGGCTCTCTTGCAACTGGGTGACTGACTGGCTTTATTGCTGGAGCAAAGCCAGCTGGACCAATTGTAGTCTCACATGCCGAAGCTTTCATCAGCTGGCCATTTTGTTCATATTATGCTTGGAAAATTGAAGATTAATCGACTGTCTCCAAATGGTTGCTGGAAAAATCCTCAAGCCCTATAGTCATTTTGCAGTGTCCCCCATAGTATAGTCCAATATTTTCCTAAGTAGAATATTAACTTCATGTATGCTGGACAAGGCAGACAGCCATTTTGGCACTGGTTCTGGTAGCTTCATAGGGGGAGGATGCTGATGGAGGACTGATGACTGACATACAGAGAATGGTACCCTATTCAGGTATGTAATTATTTTATGGTTTTCTGAGCCTGAAGTAAATGGAGTGTCACTGTGTTCTTGCGTCGTAAGCGGGGCTATAAGCCAGCAACCCCCACCCTCCTTCACACTCCTGCTGGTCTTTTGATGGCTGAATAATGAAACAGGAGTTCAGTGCTTGCCTCTGCTTCTATGTTGTGTTTCTCTTTCAGATGGTTTTTCTGGAATGTTTTCCCCATCCATCTGCCACAATGCATGACTATGATGTCACAACAAGGCTCTTCCATTGGCTGGGCTCTGTTCACCCACAGAGCCCCAACACTATACAAGCACCAACTGAATGGTGGGTATGAAAGAGAACATGAAATTAGTGGTGACTCATCTCTGGCCACTGTATCATTATATCATTTCTTTACCAGCAATCATTCCAATCGATCTAAAGTTCCATGAAATCGAACCAAAAGCCAAAATTATGCGGCACTAGAATTAAACATGGAAAAGGTTTCCCTACTGCCACATTTCTTTCACATCCTATACATCTTATACAAACGCAGTAGCTGCAAAAATGCTGAGAAAAAAATTCTGCATATGTAAGATATTTCACAGATTGAAATGCCTCTTTATGTTATAATCCAACATGGATAAATTCCTGTCAGTCAAAAAAGGGATTATTTACACAGTACTGTAACTTGTAATTTGTGGTGTCATCAAAACTTTAAACCCATGACATGGAAATTTCATAGCTACAAAGAGACCTTGAAAAAGCAGAAAACACTGTGGAAAACTACTGCTACTGTGATTTGGCTTGGCGGTTGGCAGAGGAAATGCTGCTTCTTTGAATGTTGAGCCTCAAGATTGGAATTAAAGTGACCCCCGGCTCTCCTTCAGTCACATTTGAAATCTGGGCATTAGCGTGGAAGTGCTTTGTCAATATCCACTCAACGAAAACAAGTCTGTGATTGTCACTATCACTATGTCTGTGATTGTCAATATCCCCTCATAGTAAACCAGTCTGTGAGTCCATCACTATCATCATGTCTGTGATTGTCACTATCCCCTCAACGTAAACCAGTCTGTGAGTCCATCACTATCATCACATCTGTGATTGTCACTATCCCCTCAACGTAAACCAGTCTGTGAGTCCATCACTATCATCATGTCTGTGATTGTCACTATCCCCTCAACGTAAACCAGTCTGTGAGTCCATCACTATCATCACATCTGTGATTGTCACTATCCCCTCAACATAAACCAGTCTGTGAGTACATCACTATCATCACATCTGTGATTGTCACTATCCCCTCAACATAAACCAGTCTGTGAGTCCATCACTATCATCACGTCTCTGATTGTCACTATCCCCTCAACATAAACCAGTCTGTGAGTCCATCACTATCATCATATCTGTGATTGTCACTATCCCCTCAACATAAACCAGTCTGTGAGTCCATCACTATCATCATATCTGTGATTGTCACTATCCCCTCAACTTAAACCAGTCTGTGAGTCCATCACTATCATCACGTCTGTGATTGTCACTATCCCCTCAACATAAACCAGTCTGAGTCCATCACTATCATCACATCTGTGATTGTCACTATCTCCCTCAATGTAAACCAGTCTGTGAGTCCATCACTATCATCATGTCTGTGATTGTCACTATCCCCTCTACATAAACCAGTCTGTGTCCATCACTATCATCATGTCTGTGATTGTCACTATCCCCTCAACATAAACCAGTCTGTGAGTCCATCACTATCATCACATCTGTGATTGTCACTATCCCTCTCAATGTAAACCAGTCTGTGAGTCCATCACTATCATCACGTCTGTGATTGTCACTATTCCTTCAATGTAAACCAGTCTGTGAGTCCATCACTATCATCATGTCTGTGATTGTCACTATCCCCTCAACATAAACCAGTCTGAGTCCATCACTATCATCACGTCTGTGATTGTCACTATCCCCCTCAATGTAAACCAGTCTGTGAGTCCATCACTATCATCATGTCTGTGATTGTCACTATCCCCTCAACATAAACCAGTCTATGAGCCCATCACTATCATCACATCTGTGATTGTCACTATCCCCTCAACATAAACCAGTCTGAGTCCATCACTATCATCACGTCTCTGATTGTCACTATCCCCTCAACGTAAACCAGTCTGTGAGTCCATCACTATCATCATGTCTGTGATTGTCACTATCCCCTCAACGTAAACCAGTCTGTGAGTCCATCACTATCATCACATCTGTGATTGTCACTATCCCCTCAACGTAAACCAGTCTGTGAGTCCATCACTATCATCATATCTGTGATTGTCACTATCCCCTCAACGTAAACCAGTCTGTGAGTCCATCACTATCATCATGTCTGTGATTGTCACTATCCCCTCAACGTAAACCAGTCTGTGAGTCCATCACTATCATCACATCTGTGATTGTCACTATCCCCTCAACATAAACCAGTCTGTGAGTCCATCACTATCATCATATCTGTGATTGTCACTATCCCCTCAACTTAAACCAGTCTGTGAGTCCATCACTATCATCACGTCTGTGATTGTCACTATCCCCTCAACATAAACCAGTCTGAGTCCATCACTATCATCACGTCTGTGATTGTCACTATCTCCCTCAATGTAAACCAGTCTGTGAGTCCATCACTATCATCATGTCTGTGATTGTCACTATCTCCCCCAATGTAAACCAGTCTGTGAGTCCATCACTATCATCATGTCTGTGGTTGTCACTATCCCCTCTACATAAACCAGTCTGTGTCCATCACTATCATCATGTCTGTGATTGTCACTATCCCCTCAACATAAACCAGTCTGTGAGTCCATCACTATCATCACATCTGTGATTGTCACTATCCCCTCAACATAAACCAGTCTGTGAGTCCATCACTATCATCATGTCTGTGGTTGTCACTATCCCCTCTACATAAACCAGTCTGTGTCCATCACTATCATCATGTCTGTGATTGTCACTATCCCCTCAACATAAACCAGTCTGTGAGTCCATCACTATCATCATATCTGTGATTGTCACTATCCCCCTCAACGTAAACCAGTCTATGAGCCCATCACTATCATCACATCTGTGATTGTCACTATCCCCTCAACATAAACCAGTCTGAGTCCATCACTATCATCACGTCTCTGATTGTCACTATCCCCTCAACGTAAACCAGTCTGTGAGTCCATCACTATCATCATGTCTGTGATTGTCACTATCCCCTCAACGTAAACCAGTCTGTGAGTCCATCACTATCATCACATCTGTGATTGTCACTATCCCCTCAACGTAAACCAGTCTGTGAGTCCATCACTATCATCATATCTGTGATTGTCACTATCCCCTCAACGTAAACCAGTCTGTGAGTCCATCACTATCATCATGTCTGTGATTGTCACTATCCCCTCAACGTAAACCAGTCTGTGAGTCCATCACTATCATCACATCTGTGATTGTCACTATCCCCTCAACATAAACCAGTCTGTGAGTCCATCACTATCATCATATCTGTGATTGTCACTATCCCCTCAACTTAAACCAGTCTGTGAGTCCATCACTATCATCACGTCTGTGATTGTCACTATCCCCTCAACATAAACCAGTCTGAGTCCATCACTATCATCACGTCTGTGATTGTCACTATCTCCCTCAATGTAAACCAGTCTGTGAGTCCATCACTATCATCATGTCTGTGATTGTCACTATCTCCCCCAATGTAAACCAGTCTGTGAGTCCATCACTATCATCATGTCTGTGGTTGTCACTATCCCCTCTACATAAACCAGTCTGTGTCCATCACTATCATCATGTCTGTGATTGTCACTATCCCCTCAACATAAACCAGTCTGTGAGTCCATCACTATCATCACATCTGTGATTGTCACTATCCCCTCAACGTAAACCAGTCTGTGAGTCCATCACTATCATCACGTCTCTGATTGTCACTATCCCCTCAACATAAACCAGTCTGTGAGTCCATCACTATCATCATATCTGTGATTGTCACTATCCCCTCAACATAAACCAGTCTGTGAGCCCATCACTATCATCACGTCTCTGATTGTCACTATCCCCTCAACATAAACCAGTCTATGAGTCCATCACTATCATCATGTCTGTGATCGTCACTATCCCCTCAACATAAACCAGTCTGTGAGTCCATCACTATCAGCACATCTGTGATTGTCATTATCCCCCTCAATGTAAACCAGTCTGTGAGTCCATCACTATCATCATGTCTGTGATTGTCACTATCCCCTCAACATAAACCAGTCTGTGAGTCCATCACTATCATCACGTCTCTGATTGTCACTATCCCCTCAACATAAACCAGTCTGTGAGTCCATCACTATCATTACATCTGTGATTGTCACTATCCCCTCAACATAAGCCAGTCTGGGAGTCCATCACTATCATCATGTCTGTGATTGTCACTATCCCCTCAACATAAACCAGTCTGTGAGCCCATCACTATCATCACATCTGTGATTGTCACTATCCCCCTCAACGTAAACCAGTCTATGAGTCCATCACTATCATCACGTCTGTGATTGTCACTATCCCCTCAACATAAACCAGTCTGTGAGCCCATCACTATCATCACGTCTCTGATTGTCACTATCCCCTCAACATAAACCAGTCTGTGAGCCCATCACTATCATCACGTCTCTGATTGTCACTATCCCCTCAACATAAACCAGTCTATGAGTCCATCACTATCATCATGTTTGTGATTGTCATTATCCCCTCAATGTAAACCAGTCTGTGAGTCCATCACTATCATCATGTTTGTGATTGTCACTATCCCCCTCAACATAAACCAGTCTGAGTCCATCACTATCATCACATCTGTGATTGTCACTATCCCCCTCAATGTAAACCAGTCTGTGAGTCCATCACTATCATCACATCTGTGATTGTCACTATCCCCTCAACATAAACCAGTCTGTGAGTCCATCGCTATCATCATGTCTGTGATTGTCACTATCCCCTCAACATAAACCAGTCTGTGAGTCCATCACTATCATCACGTCTGTGATTGTCACTATTCCCTCAATGTAAACCAGTCTGTGAGTCCATCACTATCATCATGTCTGTGATTGTCACTATCCCCTCAACATAAACCAGTCTGTGAGCCCATCACTATCATCATGTCTGTGATTGTCACTATCCCCTCAACATAAACCAGTCTGTGAGCCCATCACTATCATCATGTCTGTGATTGTCACTATCCCCTCAACATAAACCAGTCTGTGAGCCCATCACTATCATCATGTCTGTGATTGTCACTATCCCCTCAACGTAAACCAGTCTGTGAGTCCATCACTATCATCACGTCTCTGATTGTCACTATCCCCTCAACATAAACCAGTCTGTGAGTCCATCACTATCATTACATCTGTGATTGTCACTATCCCCTCAACATAAACCAGTCTGTGAGTCCATCACTATCATTACATCTGTGATTGTCACTATCCCCTCAATGTAAACCAGTCTGTGAGTCCATCACTATCATCACGTCTGTGATTGTCACTATCTCCCTCAATGTAAACCAGTCTGTGAGTCCATCACTATCATCATGTCTGTGATTGTCACTATCCCCTCAACATAAACCAGTCTGTGTCCATCACTATCATCACGTCTGTGATTGTCACTATCCCCTCAACATAAACCAGTCTGAGTCCATCACTATCATCATGTCTGTGATTGTCACTATCCCCTCAACATAAACCAGTCTGTGTCCATCACTATCATCACGTCTGTGATTGTCACTATCCCCTCAACATAAACCAGTCTGAGTCCATCACTATCATCACGTCTGTGATTGTCACTATCCCCCTCAATGTAAACCAGTCTGTGAGTCCATCACTATCATCATGTCTGTGATTGTCACTATCCCCTCAACATAAACCAGTCTGTGAGCCCATCACTATCATCACATCTGTGATTGTCACTATCTCCCTCAATGTAAACCAGTCTGTGAGTCCATCACTATCATCATGTCTGTGATTGTCACTATCCCCTCAACATAAACCAGTCTGTGTCCATCACTATCATCACGTCTGTGATTGTCACTATCCCCTCAACATAAACCAGTCTGAGTCCATCACTATCATCACGTCTGTGATTGTCACTATCCCCCTCAATGTAAACCAGTCTGTGAGCCCATCACTATCATCACATCTGTGATTGTCACTATCTCCCTCAATGTAAACCAGTCTGTGTCCATCACTATCATCACGTCTGTGATTGTCACTATCCCCTCAACATAAACCAGTCTGTGTCCATCACTATCATCACGTCTGTGATTGTCACTATCCCCTCAACATAAACCAGTCTGAGTCCATCACTATCATCACGTCTGTGATTGTCACTATCCCCCTCAATGTAAACCAGTCTGTGAGCCCATCACTATCATCACATCTGTGATTGTCACTATCCCCCTCAACATAAACCAGTCTGTGAGTCCATCACTATCATCATGTCTGCAATTGTCACTATCCCCTCAATGTAAACCAGTCTGTGAGTCCATCACTATCATCATGTCTGCAATTGTCACTATCCCCTCAACATAAACCAGTCTGTGAGTCCATCACTATCATCATGTCTGTGATTGTCACTATCCCCTCAATGTAAACCAGTCTGTGAGTCCATCACTATCATCATGTCTGCGATTGTCACTATCCCCTCAACATAAACCAGTCTGTGAGTCCATCACTATCATCATGTCTGCGATTGTCACTATCCCCTCAACATAAACCAGTCTGTGAGTCCATCACTATCATCACGTTTGTGAAATGCAGAGAGAGAATCACTTCTCCATGAGACAGGACAGTAGATGGCAGGAAAGGAGAGAAAACAATCACCTTTTGTTTGTTTAGCTTTGTAGAAGTATTTCAACATAAAAACCAAATCACAATATTCTGTCTTATCAGTATTTTGGAGTACCAAAGAGTTTGCACGAGTCAAGCTTGATGTGTCTACATTGCTGTTAAAAAAGCCAAAAGATTATTATGAACCAGAATAGACTTCGATGTGAAGTTTGGAGCGCGCTTTAGAGAAGGATGTGAGTAGTTAAAGCAGCAGTCCCAGTGCAAAAAATATTTAACAAAAAACAAACAAACCAAAAACGCCTAAACTGTGTCTGTTCTCATAAAACAAAATCAGTGAACTAAGTGATAACATGGACATTAAAACTGAGAAGCTGTCAACTAGACTTCACTCATTCATCATCCAAAAGCAAAAGACACACACACACACACACACACACAAACACACACACAACCATGAGTGTGCGCACGTTGGTTCATGCACAGTATGTATGGAACAAATGCACACACAAATAGCAGAGGAGAAAAGGTGTGACAAACGGACACTGTCATAGAAGCTGTCCTCAAGCATTAGTCTCACCAGACAAGACATTGCAGCGTTATAACAGCTCTGTCACCAGAGAAGACATGGTATCGTCATATCAGCTCTGTCACCAGAGTAGACACGGTAGCGTTATAACAGCTCTGTCACCAGAGAAGACATGGCAGCGTCATAATAGCTCTGTCAAAAGAGAAGACATGGCAGCGTTATAACTGCTCTGTCACCAAAGAAGACATGGGAGCGTTATAACAGCTCTGTCACCAGAAAAGACATGGCAGCGTTATAACAGCTCTGTCACCAGAAAAGACATGGCAGCGTCATAATAGCTCTGTCACAAGAGAAGACATGGCAGCGTTATAACAGCTCTGTCACCAGGGAAGACACGGCAACATTATAACAGCTCTGTCACCAGAGAAGACGTGGCAGCGTTATAACAACTCTGTCAAAAGAGAAGACATGGCAGCGTTATAACCGCTCTGTCACCAAAGAAGACATGGAAGCGTTATAACAGCTCTGTCACCAGAAAAGACATGGCAGCGTTATAACAGCTCTGTCACCAGAAAAGACATGGCAGCGTCATAATAGCTCTGTCACAAGAGAAGACATGGCAGCGTTATAACAGCTCTGTCACCAGAGAAGACATGGCAACGTTATAACAGCTCTGTCACCAGAAAAGACATGGCAGCGTTATAACAGCTCTGTCACCAGAGTAGACACGGTAACGTTATAATAGCTCTGTCACCAGAAACGACATGGCAGCGTTATAACAACTCTGTCACCAGAGAAGACATGGCAGCATTATAACAGCTCTGTCACCAGAGAAGACATGGCAGCGTCATAATAGCTCTGTCACCAGAGTAGACACGGTAGCGTTATAACAGCTCTGTCACCAGAAACGACATGGCAGCATTATAACAACTCTGTCACCAGAGAAGACATGGCAGCATTATAACAGCTCTGTCACCAGAGAAGACATGGCAGCGTCATAATAGCTCTGTCACCAGAGAAGCCATGGCAGCGTTATAACAGGTCTGTCACCAGAGAAGACATGGCAGCGTTATAACAGCACTGTCACCAGAGAAGACATGGCAGCGTTATAACAGCACTGTCACCAGAGAAGACACGGCAGCGTTATAACAGTTCTGTCAACAGAGAAGACATGGCAGCATTATAACAGCTCTGTCACCAGAGAAGACACAGCAGCGTTATAACAGCTCTGTCATCAGAAAAGACATGGCACTATCATAACAGCTCTTTCACCAGAGAAGACACGGCAGCGTTATAACAGCTCTGTCACCAGGGAAGACACGGCAGCGTTATAACAGTACTGTCAACAGAAAAGACATGGCAGCATTATAACAGCTCTGTCACCAGAAAAGACATGGCAGCGTTATAACAGCTCTGTCACCAGAAAAGACATGGCAGCGTCATAATAGCTCTGTCACCAGAGAAGACATGGCAGCGTCATAATAGCTCTGTCAAAAGAGAAGACATGGCAGCGTTATAACAGCTCTGTCACCAGAGAAGACATGGAAGCGTTATAACAGCTCTGTCACCAGAAAAGACAGGGCAGCGTTATAACAGCTCTGTCACCAGAAAAGACATGGCAGCGTCATAATAGCTCTGTCACAAGAGAAGACATGGCAGCGTTATAACAGCTCTGTCACCAGGGAAGACACGGCAACATTATAACAGCTCTGTCACCAGAGAAGACGTGGCAGCGTTATAACAACTCTGTCACCAGAGAAGACATGGCAGCGTTATAACAGATGTGTCATCAGAGAAGACACGGCAGCGTTATAACAGCTCTGTCACCAGAGAAGACATGGCAGCGTTATAACAGCTCTGTCACCAGAAAAGACATGGCAGCGTTATAACAGCTCTGTCACCAGAGTAGACACGGTAACGTTATAACAGCTCTGTCACCAGAAACGACATGGCAGCGTTATAACAACTCTGTCACCAGAGAAGACATGGCAGCATTATAACAGCTCTGTCACCAGAGAAGACACAGCAGCGTTATAACAGCTCTGTCACCAGAGTAGACACGGTAGCGTTATAACAGCTCTGTCACCAGAAACGACATGGCAGCATTATAACAACTCTGTCACCAGAGAAGACATGGCAGCATTATAACAGCTCTGTCACCAGAGAAGACATGGCAGCGTCATAATAGCTCTGTCACCAGAGAAGCCATGGCAGCGTTATAACAGGTCTGTCACCAGAGAAGACATGGCAGCGTTATAACAGCACTGTCACCAGAGAAGACATGGCAGCGTTATAACAGCACTGTCACCAGAGAAGACACGGCAGCGTTATAACAGCTCTGTCATCAGAAAAGACATGGCACTATCATAACAGCTCTTTCACCAGAGAAGACACGGCAGCGTTATAACAGCTCTGTCACCAGGGAAGACACGGCAGCGTTATAACAGCTCTGTCACCAGAAAAGACATGGCAGCGTCATAACAACTCTGTCACCAGAGAAGACATGGCAGCGTTATAACCGCTCTGTCACCAAAGAAGACATGGAAGCGTTATAACAGCTCTGTCACCAGAAAAGACATGGCAGCGTCATAATAGCTCTGTCACAAGAGAAGACATGGCAGCGTTATAACAGCTCTGTCACCAGAGAAGACATGGCAGCGTTATAACAGCTCTGTCACCAGAAAAGACATGGCAGCGTTATAACAGCTCTGTCACCAGAGTAGACACGGTAACGTTATAACAGCTCTGTCACCAGAAACGACATGGCAGCGTTATAACAACTCTGTCACCAGAGAAGACATGGCAGCATTATAACAGCTCTGTCACCAGAGAAGACATGGCAGCGTCATAATAGCTCTGTCACCAGAGTAGACACGGTAGCGTTATAACAGCTCTGTCACCAGAAACGACATGGCAGCGTTATAACAACTCTGTCACCAGAGAAGACATGGCAGCATTATAACAGCTCTGTCACCAGAGAAGCCATGGCAGCGTTATAACAGTTCTGTCACCAGAGAAGACATGGCAGCGTTATAACAGCACTGTCACCAGAGAAGACATGGCAGCGTTATAACAGCACTGTCACCAGAGAAGACACGGCAGCGTTATAACAGTTCTGTCAACAGAGAAGACATGGCAGCATTATAACAGCTCTGTCACCAGAGAAGACACAGCAGCGTTATAACAGCTCTGTCATCAGAAAAGACATGGCACTATCATAACAGCTCTTTCACCAGAGAAGACACGGCAGCGTTATAACAGCTCTGTCACCAGGGAAGACACGGCAGCGTTATAACAGTACTGTCAACAGAAAAGACATGGCAGCATTATAACAGCTCTGTCACCAGAAAAGACATGGCAGCGTTATAACAGCTCTGTCACCAGAAAAGACATGGCAGCGTCATAATAGCTCTGTCACAAGAGAAGACATGGCAGCGTTATAACAGCTCTGTCACCAGAGAAGACATGGCAGCGTCATAATAGCTCTGTCAAAAGAGAAGACATGGCAGCGTTATAACAGCTCTGTCACCAGAGAAGACATGGAAGCGTTATAACAGCTCTGTCACCAGAAAAGACAGGGCAGCGTTATAACAGCTCTGTCACCAGAAAAGACATGGCAGCGTCATAATAGCTCTGTCACAAGAGAAGACATGGCAGCGTTATAACAGCTCTGTCACCAGGGAAGACACGGCAACATTATAACAGCTCTGTCACCAGAGAAGACGTGGCAGCGTTATAACAACTCTGTCACCAGAGAAGACATGGCAGCGTTATAACAGATGTGTCATCAGAGAAGACACGGCAGCGTTATAACAGCTCTGTCACCAGAGAAGACATGGCAGCGTTATAACAGCTCTGTCACCAGAAAAGACATGGCAGCGTTATAACAGCTCTGTCACCAGAGTAGACACGGTAACGTTATAACAGCTGTGTCACCAGAAACGACATGGCAGCGTTATAACAACTCTGTCACCAGAGAAGACATGGCAGCATCATAACAGCTCTGTCACCAGAGAAGACACAGCAGCGTTATAACAGCTCTGTCACCAGAGTAGACACGGTAGCGTTATAACAGCTCTGTCACCAGAAACGACATGGCAGCATTATAACAACTCTGTCACCAGAGAAGACATGGCAGCATTATAACAGCTCTGTCACCAGAGAAGACATGGCAGCGTCATAATAGCTCTGTCACCAGAGAAGCCATGGCAGCGTTATAACAGGTCTGTCACCAGAGAAGACATGGCAGCGTTATAACAGCACTGTCACCAGAGAAGACATGGCAGCGTTATAACAGCACTGTCACCAGAGAAGACACGGCAGCGTTATAACAGCTCTGTCATCAGAAAAGACATGGCACTATCATAACAGCTCTTTCACCAGAGAAGACACGGCAGCGTTATAACAGCTCTGTCACCAGGGAAGACACGGCAGCGTTATAACAGCTCTGTCACCAGAAAAGACATGGCAGCGTCATAACAACTCTGTCACCAGAGAAGACACAGCAGCGTTATAACAGCTCTGTCACCAGAGTAGACACGGTAGCGTTATAACAGCTCTGTCACCAGAAACGACATGGCAGCGTTATAACAGCCCTGTCAACAGAGAAGACATGGCAGCATTATAACAGCTCTGTCACCAGAGAAGACATGGCAGCGTTATAACAGATGTGTCACCAGAGAAAACACGGCAGGGTTATAACAGCTCTGTCACCAGAGAAGACATGGCAGTATCATAACAGTTCTGTCAACAGAGAAGACATGGCAGCATTATAACAGCTCTGTCACCAGAGAAGACACAGCAGCGTTATAACAGCTCTGTCATCAGAAAAGACATGGCACTATCATAACAGCTCTTTCACCAGAGAAGACACGGCAGCGTTATAACAGCTCTGTCACCAGGGAAGACACGGCAGCGTTATAACAGCTCTGTCACCAGAAAAGACATGGCAGCGTCATAACAACTCTGTCACCAGAGAAGACATGGCAGCGTCATAACAGCTCTGTCACCAGAGAAGACAAGGCAGTATCATAACAGCTCTGTCACCAGAGAAGACACGGCAATGTAATAACAGCTCTGTCACCAGAGAAGACATGGCAGCGTTATAACAGCTCTGTCACCAAAAAAGACATGGCAGCGTCATAAGAGCTCTGTCACCAGAGAAGACACGGCAGCGTTATAACAGTACTGTCAACAGAAAAGACATGGCAGCATTATAACAGCTCTGCCACCAGAGAAGACATGGCAGCGTTATAACAGCCCTGTCAACAGAGAAGACATGGCAGCATTATAACAGCTCTGTCACCAGAGAAGACATGGCAGCGTTATAACAGTTCTGTCACCAGAAAAGACATGGCAATATCATAACAGCTGTCACCAGAGAAGACATGGCAGCGTTATAACAGCTCTGTCACCACGGAAGACATGGCAGCGTTATAACAGCTCTGTCACCAGAAAATACATGGCAGCGTCATAACAGTTCTGTCACCAGAGAAGACATGGCAGCGTTATAACAGATGTGTCACCAGAGAAAACACGGCAGGGTTATAACAGCTCTGTCACCAGAGAAGACATGGCAGTATCATAACGTTTCTGTCACCAGAGAAGACATGGCAGGGTTATAACAGCTCTGTCACCAGAGAAGACATGGCAGCATTATAACGTTTCTGTCACCAGAGAAGACATGGCAGGGTTATAACAGCTCTGTCACCAGAGAAGACACGGCAGCGTTATAGCAGCTCTGTCACTATTGAAGACACGGCAGCGTTATAACAGCTCTGTCACCAGAGAAGACACGGCAGCGTTATAACAGCTCTGTCAAAACACACCACTAATGGGCAGATGATTGCAACACCATGTTCTCGCCCATCTGTAGACCACAGGAAAACTCTCTTCATCCACACATTTCCTAGCTTAGGCTTGACTTTGACCCTAGTGACCTGTGAGTGTGTGTGTGTGTGTGTGTGTGTGTGTGTGTGTGTGTGTGTGTGTGTGTGTGTGTGTGTGTGTGTGTGTGTGTGTGTGTGTGTGTGTGTCCTGTGCTCTCTAGTGCATTAGTGGGCCAAGGGACCACACCAGGAGAACAGAGGAACAGAGGAACTTTGCCTTTATAAACAATTTTTAAGTCAACCATTGTGTAACATTATTGCTTTCAGAATTCTGGCTGACAGATAAATGCTATATTTCATAGGTCTTCCAGATGTTAATAGCACAATTATAAAAAATTCTGTGACTGCTCCATTAAATGTTACTTAGCCTCCAAACCATGGCAAATGCTTAATCAACTCCTGAACCATCAGTATTGCAACTCTTATTTGAAAAGGGGATTCCAACTCTATTTCTTGCACTTCTTACATAGCAGTTGAAATTCGTGGCTTATGTAATTAACCATGCAGTGTGACATTACCTCAGCCCCTTTAGCTATACATAAAGTTTGCATCGCTTCTGTCTACTCAAGGCATGAGTTGCACATTTCTCTGGAAGTATAGCTAGACAGTGTGCGTTTAGCCTGGCGGAATGCAGCCTTGCATTGCCGAGCTTGGCTGAGATTTATGTGACTGCTGTGGGGCGCGCATGTGGCTAGCAGATGGTGGCAACCTGCTCTTCTCTCCCCTCGGCACATCACTGTGTGCCCCTCCTCTCCGCCCATCTCCGCTGCTCTTCTCCACCCTCTCAACCGCTACTCTCTCTCCCTCTCTGTGACCTCGACACCTCAAACTTGACTACAACCTTCGCCCAGCTGGTTGCTATCGGAATCAACAGCCCATAGACACCCGTAATTCCTCACTGGCCTTTCAACACCAGCGCTATCCTCACAACACCCTCTCTCAGCACCTTCCACACCATCCACTGACACTCAACACTATCTTCACTAAAACACAGCACAATCTCATTCAGCCTTCACTGGCTTCAATGTCCCCTATCATCCTCATACATGTGTACACACGTACACACACACACACGCACGTACAAACACACACACACATACACGCACACACACACACACACACACACACACACACACATATTACATACATACATACATACATATGTACACACACATATATATACACATATATAAATATATACACACACACACACACACACACCCACACACACACACACACACAATAACACTTTACAACCTCATTGCAACTACTCTCGCAGGGCTTGCCCAGATCCCACACGTGCACGATATCCTGTGTGCATGGAGTGCTTTCAGATATTATAACTCACCAAATCTGACACTGACCGTGTTTGACATGCACTTAATGGGACAAATTGTTACCAAGCAGTGACACATGAAAGCACCCCAGCTCTGCACACACGCTTCCTGCTCTCTTATCAAAAGTCTCACCTCTCTGGGCAGACATGAAGAACACACCCACATGCTGGCTGACAGTGTGCCTGCTGATTCTTATTTAGAATTTCACCTTTTCTATCACAGACACAGTGGACTCAGTAATCAGGCACACGTGCATATCATGTTTACAGCACACATCAATGTGCTCTCATACACGCTCCCTTTCAACTGTAACTGTGCAGTAAAATAGATCAGAAAAATATATACTTAAAAAATATTGTGCATGTACAAAAAGTAAACATGCTCCAATCAAAACAATTTCATTGGACAGTTCCCACAGCCGAATTTATCTGTGAACAGTTAGAGTACAGTACACAAGCTGTTCTTTTTAGCAGACATTTACCCCATGACCATTAGGGGAGCACTGGTCCAAACGACTTGTGTGCAAGACATGTCAGCTCTTCAGTGGGAGGCCATCAAATGACTTATCAGCTAAACTGGCGGCACGGCACACACAACCATCTAACACATGGTTTAACCACGAAAGGCTGACGTGTGGTGGAACGAGTTACCGACGCCACTGAATCCACTGAGTCCCTCTTCATCTTTAAGAAGAAGCTAAAGACCCAGCTCTTTCTCCAACACCTCCACACCTGATGGTATTGATAAAAACACAACCCTCCCAAATACAACGCACCCTATGCATTGCCTTTGTGCACTGCCTGTTCACACCTGTGTCCTATTGGACTTGAGCCTAGTTTTTTGGCACTTCCTTGCGTTGTCGCCTCCTGACTAGATCCTTGCTTGTGTTGCGTTAACTCTCACATGTTCGTTGCTTTGGATAAAAGCGTCTGCTAAATGAATTGTAACATTGTAATGATGCATGCTCAATAATCCAGGTAAGAAAATCAAAGGTTGAATCAGTTCATGTGGATACAATGTTCATTGACAGAAATGTATCTGTCAATAAACATTGTATCCACATGAACTAATTCAACCTGCTTAGATGTAACATTGTAACTTATGGCGCCCACCAGTGTGCATTCACAATTCATACTAATACAAACCGTTTTGAGAGTTCTCTCCTACAAACCTTCCCTGGCTGGCATATATATATTGCCCACAATCAAGGGCAAACACAAATAAGCGCACAAATGCATCCACACAAACACACAGCTGTTGCTTCCAGAAGCAACTGCTCCTCTGTTAACCTAATACGACTCTGAGTCTGGGAATGTACAGCTGTGTGGTTTTGTGACATACTGGGCACCCTGCCATGTGGCGTCACCTCAAGGTGCTGTGGATTTGTTAATGTGTGTGTGTGTGTGTGTGTGTGTGTGTGTGTGTGTGTTTACTTAGTTCAGGAGTTGACAGGACCATACTGCAACCATAAGTTGGAAATCTTAAGTGCTGTCACAAACACATGCATACACACACACACAGATGCAAAGATGCATCCATGAACCCCCCCCCCACACACACACAAAAGCATGTGCACACACATACGTATACACACACTAGACATGTGCACAAACACATACATAGCGAAGAGATAAGACCTCAAGTGAAACGATTAAGAGACGTGCAGACTGCTGTGTGTTCAGAGTGCGAGTACAAGTTGGGGGCATGTAATTAACAGCTTGAGTTCGTCTGTTTTTACCCTCCCCCTTTCTCTACTATTTCTTCCTCTGTTCTTTCTCTCTCATCTATCATTTCCATCCTATCTAGCCCAACATAGCAACACCATGTGTCACTGAATCTAAGGCAGTACTCAGTATAAGATAAGGCAGACAAGAATGTTGGCCAAAAGGGTAAAGTTGTTTACTCCTGTTCTTATCCTTAGCAAGAACACTTCGAGTGCTCTTCTGTATTAATTCTGTATCTCCTGTTAGCAAGAGCATTAATTCTGTATCTCCTGTTAGCAAGAGCATTAATTCTGTATCTCCTGTTAGCAAGATCACTAATTCTGTATCTCCTGTTAGTAGGAGCACTAATTCTGTATCTCCTGTTAGTAAGATCATTAATTCTGTATCTCCTGTTAGCAAGATCACTAATTCTGTATCTCCTGTTAGTAACAGCATTAATTCTGTATCTCCTGTTAGTAGGAGCACTAATTCTGTATCTCCTGTTAGTAAGATCACTAATTCTGTATCTCCTGTTAGCAAGATCACTAATTCTGTATCTCCTGTTAGCAAGATCACTAATTCTGTATCTCCTGTTAGCAAGATCACTAATTCTGTATCTCCTGTTAGTAAGAGCATTAATTCTGTATCTCCTGTTAGTAAGATCACTAATTCTGTATCTCCTGTTAGTAAGAGCATTAATTCTGTATCTCCTGTCAATAAGAGCATTAATTCTGTATCTCCTGTTAGTAGGAGCACTAATTCTGTATCTCCTGTTAGTAAGAGCATTAATTCTGTACCTCCTGTTAGTAAGAGCATTAATTCTGTATCTCCTGTTAGCAAGAGCATTAATTCTGTATCTCCTGTTAGTAAGAGCATTAATTCTGTATCTCCTGTCAATAAGAGCATTAATTCTGTATCTGCTGTTAGTAGGAGCACTAATTCTGTATCTCCTGTTAGTATGGGGCACTAATTCTGTATCTCCTGTTAGCAAGAGCATTAATTCTGTATCTCCTGTTAGTAAGAGCATTAATTCTGTATCTCCTGTTAGTAAGAGCATTAATTCTGTATCTCCTGTCAATAAGAGCATTAATTCTGTATCTGCTGTTAGTAGGAGCACTAATTCTGTATCTCCTGTTAGTAGGAGCACTAATTCTGTATCTCCTGTTAGCAAGAGCATTAATTCTGTATCTCCTGTTAGTAAGATCATTAATTCTGTATCTCCTGTCAATAAGAGCATTAATTCTGTATCTGCTGTTAGTAGGAGCACTAATTCTGTATCTCCTGTTAGTAGGAGCACTAATTCTGTATCTCCTGTTAGCAAGAGCATTAATTCTGTATCTCCTGTTAGTAGGAGCACTAATTCTGTATCTCCTGTTAGCAAGAGCATTAATTCTGTATCTCCTGTTAGTAAGATCACTAATTCTGTATCTCCTGTTAGTAGGAGCACTAATTCTGTATCTCCTGTTAGCAAGAGCATTAATTCTGTATCTCCTGTTAGTAAGATCACTAATTCTGTATCTCCTGTTAGTAGGAGCACTAATTCTGTATCTCCTGTTAGCAAGAGCATTAATTCTGCGTCTCCTGTTAGTAAGATCATTAATTCTGTATCTCCTGTTAGTAAGATCATTAATTCTGTATCTCCTGTTAGTAAGATCACTAATTCTGTATCTCCTGTTAGTAGGAGCATTAATTCTGTATCTCCTGTTAGTAGGAGCACTAATTCTGTGTCTCTTGTTAGTAAGATCATTAATTCTGTATCTCCTGTTAGTAAGATCATTAATTCTGTATCTCCTGTTAGTAAGATCACTAATTCTGTATCTCCTGTTAGTAGGAGCATTAATTCTGTATCTCCTGTTAGTAGGAGCATTAATTCTGTATCTCCTGTTAGTAGGAGCACTAATTCTGTATCTCCTGTTAGTAAGATCATTAATTCTGTATCTCCTGTTAGTAGGAGCATTAATTCTGTATCTCCTGTTAGTAGGAGCACTCTGAGTGCTCGTCTGTATTAAAGTGGCAGTGGACAAGTTTTCGTTTTCAACTCATCATTGTGACGTACAAGTCGACTGCACAGTGTGATGGCTATAGAAGAATGACACCATTGGTGTTTAGACTGGTTCCCCATAGACCTCGCATTCACTATGAATTCGGCCTGCCACTGGGTACGATTTCACAGGAAATGAAAGGCTCGATTGATGGCACAAAGGAAGTGCATCAACCATCGCACAAGCAAAAAAGGAAGAGGATAGGGCTTTGTTTGAATGAATGAGTGAGTGAGTGAATGAATCAATCAATCAAGTTGCATTTTATATAGTGCTTTTCTAGCTGCAACAGCCACTCAAAGCATTTTACAATTAATTCACTTACACACACACATACACACACACGCATGCACACACACATACACACACATACATAAACACATGAATACGTACATACACACACACACGTACACACAAACACACACACACACACACAAACAAATACAGACTGTAGTCTTCTGCTTTTCTAAGAAGCTGCTGAATGAAACCTTTATTGCCCCTACGGAAATTTGCTTTGCATAAAAAGCATAAAAGAATATCAAGGGGGCGCCTCGGTGGCTCCCCTGGTAGAGCTTGTACCCCATAAGGCCGAGTCCTTACCGCAGCGACCCGGGTTCGAATCCGGCCCGGGCCCTGTGGTGCAGGTGATCCCCTCTCTGTCCCCTGCCCTCCCTGTATCTCTCGAATGTCACTAGCTAATAAAGAAAAAAAAAAGCCTAAATAAATGAATAAATAAATAATAAAAATCTAAAAATAAGAAAGAAATTCAAAAACCCTCAACAAGCACACATGGCAGCTGATAATATACCATGAAGCAAACATGACAGCTGATAACATAACATGTAACACACATGACAGCTGATAACATAACATGAAGCACACATGACAGCTGATAACATAACATGAAGCACACATGACAGCTGATAACATAACATGAAGTACACATGACAGCTGATAACATAACATGTAGCACACATGACAGCTGATAACATAACATGAAGCACACATGACAGCTGATAACATAACATGTAGCACACATGACAGCTGATAACATAACATGTAACACACACATGACAGCTGATAACATAACATGTAGCACACATGACAGCTGATAACATAACATGTAGCACACATGACAGCTGATAACATAACATATAGCACACATGACAGCTGATAACATAACATGAAGCACACATGACAGCTGATAACATAACATGTAGCACACATGACAGCTGATAACATAACATGTAACACACATGACAGCTGATAACATAACATGAAGCACACATGACAGCTGATAACATAACATGAAGCACACATGACAGCTGATAACATAACATGAACTACACATGACAGCTGATAACATAACATGTAGCACACATGACAGCTGATAACATAACATGAACTACACATGACAGCTGATAACATAACATGTAGCACACATGACAGCTGATAACATAACATGTAGCACACATGACAGCTGATAACATAACATGTAGCACACATGACAGCTGATAACATAACATGTAGCACACATGACAGCTGATAACATAACATGAACTACACATGACAGCTGATAACATAACATGAAGTACACATGACAGCTGATAACATAACATGTAACACACATGACAGCTGATAACATAACATGGAGCACACATGACAGCTGATAACATAACATGTAGCACACATGACAGCTGATAACATAACATGTAACACACATGACAGCTGATAACATAACATGAAGCACACATGACAGCTGATAACATAACATGTAACACACATGACAGCTGATAACATAACATGTAACACACATGACAGCTGATAACATAACATGTAGCACACATGACAGCTGATAACATAACATGTAGCACACATGACAGCTGATAACATAACATGTAACACACATGACAGCTGATAACATAACATGAAGCACACATGACAGCTGATAACATAACATGTAGCACACATGACAGCTGATAATATAACATGTAGCACACATGACAGCTGATAACATAACATGAAGTACACATGACAGCTGATAACATAACATGTAACACACATGACAGCTGATAACATAACATGTAGCACACGACAGCTGATAACATAACATGAAGTACACATGACAGTTGATAACATAACATGTAGCACACATGGCAGCTGATAACATAACATGTAGCACACATGACAACTGATAACATAACATGAAGCACACATGACAGCTGATAACATAACATGAAGCACACATGACAGCTGATAACATAACATGTAACACACATGACAGCTGATAACAAAACATGAAGTACACATGACAGCTGATAACATAACATGTAGCACAAGACAGCTGATAACATAACATGTAACACACATGACAGCTGATAACATAACATGGAGTACACATGACAGCTGATAACATAACATGAAGCACACAAGACAGCTGATAACATAACATGTAGCACACATGACAGCTGATAACATAACATGTAGCACACATGACAGCTGATAACATAACATGAAGTACACATGACAACTGATAACATAACATGTAGCACACATGACAGCTGATAACATAACATGTAGCACAAGACAGCTGATAACATAACATGTAACACACATGACAGCTGATAACATAACATGGAGTACACATGACAGCTGATAACATAACATGAAGTACACATGACAGCTGATAACATAACATGGAGTACACATGACAGCTGATAACATAACATGAAGTACACATGACAGCTGATAACATAACATGAAGCACACATGACAGCTGATAACATAACATGTAGCACACATGATAGCTGATAACATAACATGTAGCACACATGACAGCTGATAACATAACATGAAGTACAGATGACAGCTGATAACATAACATGTAGCACACATGACAGCTGATAACATAACATGTAGCACACATGACAGCTGATAACATAACATGTAGCACACATGACAGCTGATAACATAACATGAAGCACACATGACAGCTGATAACATAACATGTAACACACATGACAGCTGATAACATAACATGAAGCACACATGACAGCTGATAACATAACATGAAGCACACATGACAGCTGATAACATAACATGTAGCACACATGACAGGTGATAACATAACATGAAGCACACATGACAGCTGATAACATAACATGTAGCACACATGACAGCTGATAACATAACATGTAGCACACATGACAGCTGATAACATAACATGAAGCACACATGACAGCTGATAACATAACATGAAGCACACATGACAGCTGATAACATAACATGTAGCACACATGACAGCTGATAACATAACATGAAGCATGAACATTTTAAAAACGTCGCTATGCAAACCGATAAAGGAAGTCAAAAGCAAGTTCAAGCGGCAGAATTTGCCAAATTCAGACCCTCCAGACCATGTGACAAGAGCTTGTTAAGCAGCTGAATGCTGCATGGGACAAAGGATGTGATGTCTCTTTTAGTCCGCATCCTGGGCATGCTGTACCTTCACCCTGAAGGTCAAAGAGCACATTCAGACCAGAGAGGCTGCCATGGAGCTGCTATGATCTTGTGAGCTACATTCAAGGTGTGCTGGTTTGTCACATACGTAATACTGCACACTGGTTCCCCAGTTATCTTAACAACACCTGTCCAGTTTGTTCTTGTTTTGTACAGACAACCCCCCCCCCCACTCTGGGTACAAAACGTCAGTATGCTCTGAATGAAGAGCTTGTAAAAGTGTCGGCATAATTTGGCATGGCGGTGCAGTGGTTAGCGCAGTTGCCTCACAGCAAGAAGGTCCTGGGTTTGAACCCCAGGGTAGTCCAACCTTGGGGGTGGTCCCAGGTCATCCTCCATGCGGAACTTGCATGTTCTTCCCGGTTTTTCCTCCCACAGTCCAAAGACATTTAGGTCAGGTGAATCGGATGTACTAAATTATCCCTAGGGGTGTGTGTGTGTATGTGTGTGTGTGTGTGTGTGTGGGTGGGTCCTGTGATGGCCTGGCAGCTTGTCCAGGGTGTCTCCCTGCCTCCCTCCAATGACGGCTGGGATAGGCTCCAGCATCCCCGCGACCCTGAGAGCAGGACAAGCGGTTCAGATAATGGATGGAATGGAAATAAAAGTAGAGTTTATTATTAAAAAAATTTATGGTGATGGTGGTCGTGTGGCTCAGGTCCTGGGCTGTTCCGGTGGCATCTGGACACTGCTTGGCATCCTCCTCATCATATTCTTCATATATTTTATAAGTCCATTATAACTGTGTTATCCTCTTTCGATGTTGTATTGTGTAAATTGTGTAAACACAACATCATGGCACGTTGTCCGTGTTGGGAGAGAGATCCTCCTCTGGTGCTCTCCCTGAGCTTTCTTCCTGTTTTTTCTCCTTATTAAAGGTTTTTGTTTTAGGGAGTTGTTCCTTATCCGATGAGAGGGTCTAGGGACAGGATGCCGTGTTGCTGTAAAGCCCCTTGAGGCAAATTTGTAATTTGTGATATTGGACTATACAAATAAAATGGATTGACTCGACTTGAGCCTTTGCAAACCTAGCATTGGTGTTAGCATTCCATGCCAGTTTGCTATATAACTGTAGTGCCCAGGTACATGTACACGTGTACTTTCCGTGGTTATGTTGTTGATAACCACAGTTTACTATATAACGGTAGTGCCCGGGTACTTGTACACGTGTACACGTGTACACTTTCCATGGCTATGCTGTTGATAACTACAGGAGAGAGAGTGCAGTTTGTTGTGAAGTCAGTGATCATTTATTTAGTTTTCTTTGTGTTTAAAATCAATGAGTTCTCTGAACACCAGTTGTAGACGTGGTAATGTAAAACTGGTCTCCTCATCGGTTAAAAGGCCTATCAGAGTCACATCATCTGCAAATTGCATCACTGTACAATTATCCAGATGACTCACACAGTCACTGGTCTATAATGTGAACAGCAAAGGTGAGAGGACACAACCTTGTGGTACCCAGTCTGAGTGCTGATGACAGATTACTGTCGTCCATGGATGTGGACCTCTGTTGCCTCTCAGTAAAGAAGCTGTATATCCATCTTTTCCCCCGTAGCTATCAGTAGCTATCCCCAGTAGTGGAAATGGCAGATGGTGGAACATCCAAAGTGACAGTGGAAATGCTACCCGGCAAGAGAAAAAGCACTCAGTTGACGGAGAAGACAAAAAAGGTGAAGAGGGAGAGCAATAGAAACAGAGGTAAAACAAGAGTGAACCTCAGATGAGCATCCACTCGATGGCGTGAGCTCCGGTGTTGTACCGAACTCTGTTTCCCCATCGAGACCTGTGTCCCCCCGCCAGCCAAACAAAGGCATTCGCATGGAAACAGGTTCGCTATCAGTTACGACTGGGTTAAGGTAAGTGTTATGTTAGGTTAGGTTGAAGGTAGGTTAAGGTAAGTGTTATGTTAGGTTAGGTTGAAAGTAGGTTAAGGTAAGTGTGATGTTAGGGTTAGGTTTAAGTTGGGTTAAGTTAAGTGTTATGTTAGGGTTAGGTTGAAGTTAGGTTAAGGTAAATGTTATGTTAGGTTAGGTTGAAAGTAGGTTAAGGTAAGTGTTATGTTAGGGTTAGGCTGAAGGTAGGTTAAGGTAAGTGTTAGGTGAGGTTGAAGTTAGCTTAAGGTAAGTGTGATGTTATCTTAGGTTGAAAGTAGGCTAAGGTAAGTGTTATGTTAGGGTTAGGTTGAAGTTAGGTGAAGGTAAGTTTTAGGTGAGGTTGAAGTTAGCTTAAGGTAAGTGTTATGTTAGCTTAGGTTTTTAAAGTAGGTTAAGGTAAGTGTTATGTTAGGGTTAGGTTGAAGGTAGGTTAAGGTAAGTGTTATGGTAGGGTTAGGTTGAAGTTAGGTTAAGGTAAGTGTTAGGTTAGGTTAGGTTAAGGTAAGTGTTATATTAGGGTTAGTTTGAAGTTAGGTTAAGGTAAGTGTTATCTTAGGGTTAGGTTGAAGTGAGTTTCAGGTAAGTGTTATGTTAGGGTTAGGTTGAAGTTAGGTTAAGGTAAGTGTTATGTTAGGGTTAGGTTCAAGGTAGGTTAAAGTAAGTGCTTTAATAGGTTAGGTTGAAGTTAGGTTAAGGTAAGTGTTAGGTTAGGTTGAAGTTAGGATAAGGTAAGTGTTATGTTAGGGATAGGTTGAAGTTGGGTTAAGGTAAGCGTTAGGTTAGGTTGAAGTTAGGTTAAGGTAAGTGTTATATTAGGGTTAGTTTGAAGTTAGGTTAAGGCAAGTGTTAAATTAGGTTAAGTTGAAGTTAGGTTAAGGTTAGTGTTATGTTAGGTTGAAGATAGGTTAAGGTAAGTGTTTTGTTAGGTTAGCTTGAAGTTAGGTTAAGGTAAGTGTTATGTTAGGGTTAGGTTAAAGGTATGTTAAGGTAAGTGTTATGTTAGGTTAGGTTGAAGGTAGGTTAATGTAAGTGTTATGTTAGGGTTAGGTTGAAGGTGTGTTAAGGTAAGTGGGGTCAGGGTTAGGGTTATGTTGAAGTTAGGTTAAGGTGAGTGTGATGTTAGGGTTAGGTTGAAGGTAGGTTAAGGTAAGTGTTATGTTAGGGTTAGGTTGAAGGTAGGTTAAGGTAAGTGTTATGTTAGGGTTAGGTTGAAGTTAGGTTAAGGTAACTGGGTCAGGGTTAGGGTTAGATTGAAGTTAGGTTACGGTAAGTGTTATGTTAGGATTAGGTTGAAGGTAGGTTAAGGTAAGTGTTATGTTAGGGTTAGTTTGAAGGTTGGTTAAGGTAAGTGAGGTAAGGGTTAGGGTTAGGTTGAAGGTAGGTTAAAGTAAGTTTTATGTTAGGGTTAGGTTGAGGGTAGGTTAAGGTAAGTGCGGTTAGGGTTAGGTTGAAGGTAGGTTAAGGTAAGTTTTATGCTAGGTTTAGGTTGAGGTTAGGTTAGGGTAAGTAGGTCAGGGTTAGGGTTAGATTGAAGCTAGGTTAAGGTAAGTGGTATGTTAGGTTTAGGTTGAAGGTAGGTTAAGGTAAGTGTTATGTTAGGTGAGGTTGAAGTTATGTTAAGGTAAGTGTTATGTTAGGTTAGGTTGAAGTTAGGTTAAGTTAAGTGTTATATTAGGGTTAGGTTAAGGTAAGTGTTATGTTAGGTTGAAGGTAGGTTAAGGTAAGTGGGGTTAGGGTTAGCTTGAAGTTAGGTTAAGGTAAGTGGTGTCAGGGTTAGGGTTAGGTTGAAGTTAGGTTAGGGTAAGTGTTATGTTAGGGTTAGGTTGAAGTTAGGTTAAGGTAAGTGTTATGTTAGGTTGAAGGTAGGTTAAGGTAAGTGGGGTTAGGGTTAGCTTGAAGTTAGGTTAAGGTAAGTGTGATGTTAGGGTTAGGTTTAAGGTAGGTTAAGGTAAGTGGGGTTAGGGTTAGGTTGAAGTTAGGTTAAGGTAAGTGGTGTCATGGTTAGGGTTAGGTTGAAGTTAGGTTAAGGTAAGTGTTATGTTAGGGTTAGGTTGAAGGTAGGTTAGGGTTAGGGTTAAACTGAGGTTAGGTTAAGGTTAATCAAGCGTACTGGTGTTGTATGGAACGCTGGGTAGGGGGAAACAGATCTCTACAGGGAAACTTAATTTGATACAACACCTGGGACTTGAGAGGGTTCCAAAGTGACATTCAGTTGGCATTCTTTCTACTGGATCAGTAAGTAACACAACCTGCCTAATTAATACTAGCATATGTTTCACTCTGCCTTTATCACAGCACAGAGATCAGGGTTTCTAGTTCTAACTGGGATTCTTACGGTTGTTTCTTGCTTTGGACAGCAGCCAGGCTGCTAATAAACAGAAAGCCATCCTGTTGTCTTTGCAACAGCAGCACAAACAATAAAAACGCTGGAAACGCTAGAGGGAAAGGTTGAAAAGTTGTCTACAGAAGCTTTAAGTGAGCAATGGGAATTCACTGTTGGGAAGACAGTGACTTAGTGATGAACCCAAGGTGTGTGTGTGTGTGTGTGTGTGTGTGTGTGTGTGTGTGTGTGTGAGTGTGTGTGTGTGTGTGTGTGTGTACACATGTAAGTCAGTTTATGCCTGCAAATGCCTGTGTGGGTGTACTTTACTTGTGGTGTAACCAAAAGGTCCATGCCAGTCTGGCCTATTTACCCGCCCTCCTTCCTGGGAGGCCTTATGATCTCAGTGGGATTGCCTCCAGATTGTCCCATACCCCACACTGTTGTGCTACTCCCCTGCTCTGCACTGCTGCACTGGTTAGGCTCGTTTGTTTTAACTACCAAAAATAACAAACATACAATAAATATAGGATGTGGGCTGACTGCTCTCCTGGCAGGAATTTTGGTCCGTAAAGTTATGTGCTTTCAAACAAATCTGAACGTCTTAGCTGTTGTCAAGAGCTTATTATCTCCACGCCCCTGCCCCTGGCTCCTACCTTAGGTCATGGGGAAAGCACTAAGATGGGTCACAGGTCACATTTGATGGTTTAGCGCCTCTGGCACAAAGGCTGAAGTGCCTGCATGTTCCCAGACAGCTTCAAAAAGTGCTTGCACAAAATTCACACAATTAAACGTAGAAAACGGCATTGTCTTACAAAATAATAAAAATAAAAATTCAACATTCCCAGTGTCAAAGACTGAACAGCAGCGTGTACATGTGAACAGCAACCCACCAGGCTGTGTCCTACACACTCAGCTCACATGGACAGAAGACATCAAAACACAGACGGACACTCACCCTGGTATTAAGAAGGGTGTTCTCCTTCTCGGTGGACTAACGTGTTGTGTTTCCCTGGAGCTTCAAGGCTGTCCTCAGCATGTGCAGAAGCCAGCACATACGAGAAGAGAATGAAACTCTACACTTGCTGTACAGTACTGCTGGTGATCCATACTGTACACCAAACCACCAGCACATTAAACAACTCCAAGCCAAGATTATGGGGCAGATTTGTGACATGTGGAGTAACAAGGAATGAAAAGCAGGCCAGATCTATCAATCCATGTTCTGATGCATATTTACGATCAATCAGCCCAACTGTGGTACATTTCAAGTGATCAAATACTGGCATCATCAGGGGCAATTGCAAACAAAACAGGGAATCAAATTTCCCCATTTCTATTGCTTTCTGCATGGGATTAGTAACCCAAACCCGGCCACAGCAAATGGGTGGAGAGCTAATCATGGTTGCTGAGCACCAGGTAGAGGAAAGCTTAATTGGGAGGAAGTGCTGAGCCTGGGTCTGTGTGAGATTTTGTGGCGTTTTGTGATATTTTGGCACACCCCAGCTTGCATTGTGGGCTCCGAACCCATGTGGTTCTTATTTCAAACAATTTACTGGATTGGCACTTTATTCAGTTAGCTAAAGCCCTGCTCTGATCTTCATCAGCCAGCAAAGCACAAACAAACAGCTAAAGGTGGACTGTCTCCCTATGCAAGTCCTTTATCACATCCGAGCATCTCGACTAGGGCTCGAGACACACCAGTGAACAAACGGCCATACAGTCAGTACCCTGGTTACTGCACTCGCCAATTGTAATAGCCCACATCTGTTTATCCTGCTCAGACCCTCTCCGTGGCTCACTGTTAGGGACTCTTAGTCTGGGCCAGCACGTCTGGACACTTACATACAGCGGGTGTTCAACCTCAGCCAGTACAGGCAGAATAAAGTCATTACATCACTAAAATGCACGTCTTTTTGATGGTGGGGGAAAGGGAGGAAACCACCACAGACACGGGGAGAACATGCAAACTCCACGCAGAGGACGACCCGGGATGAGCCCAGTGTTGGGCTACCCCGGGGCTCAAACCCAGGACCTTCTTGCTGTGAGGCGACCGCGCTAACCACTGTGCCACCGTGCTGCCTTTCAGGAGCATCTAACAGGAAAGTTCATGAGCCAGCACACTTAAGGACATATACTACAACGGCATGTTCAACCTTATCTTTACCTGGCTGCATCAGGGACAGCACATGAAAAACACCTGCAGTTGTTCCCGATTGTTTCTGTACCTCTGGGGCGCCGGTGAAACAGAGTTTTATCTGTCCATCAAGTGGTGCATCGTGACATCAGTTGTCGGGTGAAACAACTACAGCCTGGTTTAGCTTGGGTTGCTAATCTCCACCATACTCTAAAAAACACGTCCTGGTTTTCTGGGCTTAGCCACATTTCAAACGGTGGAAACGACATCTTACAGCATTAGTACAGAACAGCTCCTTTTGTAAAGCATTCTGGTACCGGCACCGGTACTGTCCGATAGACTGCGAGCAGAACCCCCACTTCTCTGTCAACAAACGACACCACAAGGACTGTAGTGGGGATAGATATTCAGAGGGAGGTTGAAGGGAGAGGAAAACTGGCAGACAGAGAGCGAGGGACAGAGAGAGAGAAGGAGAGAGAGAGGAAGGGCGAGAGAGGGAGCGAGAGAGGGAGGGCGAGAGAGAGAGAGCGGGAGAGAGAGAGAGAGAGGGAGAGCGAGAGAGAGAGCGCGGGAGAGAGAGAGAGAAAGAGGGAGAGAGAGAGACGGGGGGCGAGAGGGAGAGCGAGAGAGAGAGCGCGGGAGGGCGAGAGAGAAAGACAGACAAGAGAGAGAGAGAGAGACAGAGAGACAGAGAGAGGGAGGGCGAGAGAGAGAGCGGGAGAGCGAGAGACAGAGAGACAGACAGAGAGACAAGAGAGACAGACAGACAGAGAGAGAGAGGCAGAGAGAGAGACAGGGAGGGTGAGAGAGAGAGAGAGAGAGGGCGAGAGAGAGAGGGAGAGACAGACAGAGAGAGAGGGGGAGACAGAGAGAGAGACACAGAGAGAGAGAGAGAGGGGGAGACAGACAGAGAGGGAGAGAGAGACACAGAGAGAGAGCGAGAGAGACAGAGAGGGCGAGAGAGAGGAGAGCGAGAGAGAGAGAGAGAGACAGGGAGGGCGAGAGAGAGAGAGGGGGAGGGCAAGAGAGAGAGAAAGCGAGAGAGACAGAGAGAGGGAGGGTGAGAGAGAGAGCGGGAGAGCGAGAGACAGACAGAGAGACAAGAGAGACAAGAGACAGACAGACAGAGAGAGAGAGGCAGAGAGAGAGAGGGAGAGACAGACAGAGAGAGAGAGGGGGAGACAGAGAGAGAGGGAGAGAGAGACAGAGAGAGAGAGAGAGAGCGAGAGAGACAGAGAGAGGGTGAGAGAGAGGAGAGCGAGAGAGAGAGACAGGGAGGGCGAGAGAGAGAGGGAGAGACAGAGAGAGAGGGAGAGAGAGAGGGAGGGCAAGAGAGAGAGAGGGAGAGAGACAGACAGAGAGGGGAGACAGACAGACAGAGGGAGAGAGAGAGGGAGGGCAAGAGAGAGAGAGACAGAGAGAGGGAGGGCGAGAGAGAGAAGGAGAGCGAGAGAGAGAGCAAGAGACAGAGAGAGGGAGAGAGACAGACAGACAGACAGACAGAGAGATTGCATTGCAGCAAGATTTATATTTTCCTGCCACAACCTGAGAGACAGTGGGGGACGGCACCTATTGCTGCTGTTGCTGTTTGATATCATAATCATTGTTGTTGTTGCTGTTATTATTATAATCATTGTTGTGTTGTGTTGTGTTGTGTTGTTTTACATGCTTTGGCAATATGTACACAAACGTATGTCATGCCAATAAAGTACATATTGAATTGAATTGAGAGAGACAGGGAGGGCGAGAGAGAGAGAGGGAGAGACAGACAGAGAGAGAGGGGGGGGGGACAGAGAGAGAGCGGTAACAAGAAAAAGAGAGAGGAGTTTCTGACAGATATGCCTAGTCTTAGAAGGTCTAAATGACTAATGAAAACCACACGTATGCAAGGGTCCATCAGGAATGGGGGAGTGGGGATGAAGGAGGAGGAGGAGGAGGAAGAGCAGGGGATGCGGGGTGGGGCTCTTGAAGTGAGGTAAGAGGTCTCCAGCACTGATATGCTTCTCATTCCAGCAGTATTTACTGGGCAACTGCAGAGCTTCGGCAAGCCAAGGTTGCTGTCATACAGCTGGACAGAGACACTCTCTCCTCTCTCCCTGTTCCTCCTCTTGTATCACACACACACACACACACACCCTTTCTCACCCCATGTGTGCTCATTATTTTACTCTCTGCCCAAGTGCTCACTCAGCTGGCTCCCAAAAACCTCCTCCTCCTCCTCTTTATGAGCCCTCTCTCTGCCAACTTCATCGGTGAAGCCTACACTTCTCCATGTTTCTGATCCGTTCCATTATTCTTTCTAGAACCTCCCTCTAGAACCTCCACCAGCCCATAAGATACACATACACCCCGGCTGCCACCTCCCCTCCCCCTCCTCTCCCCTCCCCACTCAAAACTCTGCACACATTTCAAAGGACTACCTGATCACTCAACTGTTCACCGGAGGACAAATCTGGCAGCTCGGTATCACTGTGAGCTGCAATGGTGTAACTGTGTCCCTCGCCATCAGGGTGTAACTGTGTCCCTCGCCATCATGGTGTAACTGTGTCCCTCGCCATCAGGGTGTAACTGTGTCCCTCGCCATCAGGGTGTAACTGTGTCCCTGGCCATCAGGGTGTAACTGTGTCCCTCGGCATCATGGTGTAAGTATGTCCCTCGCCATCAGGGTGTAACTGTGTCCCTCGCCATCAGGGTGTAACTGTGTCCCTGGCCATCAGGGTGTAACTGTGTCCCTCGCCATCATGGTGTAACTGTGTCCCTCGCCATCATGGTGTAACTGTGTCCCTCGCCATCAGGGTGTAACTGTGTCCCTCGCCATCAGGGTGTAACTGTGTCCCTGGCCATCAGGGTGTAACTGTGTCCCTCGCCATCAGGGTGTAACTGTGTCCCTGGCCATCAGGGTGTAACCGTGTCCCCCGGCAACATGGTGTAAGTATGTCCCTCGCCATCAGGGTGTAACTGTGTCCCTCGGCATCATGGTGTAAGTATGTCCCTCGCCATCATGGTGTAACTGTGTCCCTCGCCATCAGGGTGTAACTGTGTCCCTCGGCATCATGGTGTAAGTATGTCCCTCGCCATCAGGGTGTAACTGTGTCCCTGGCCATCAGGGTGTAACTGTGTCCCTCGCCATCATGGTGTAACTGTGTCCCTCGCCATCAGGGTGTAACTGTGTCCCTCGGCATCATGGTGTAAGTATGTCCCTCGCCATCATGGTGTAACTGTGTCCCTCGCCATCATGGTGTAACTGTGTCCCTCGCCATCGGGGTGTAAGTGTGTCCCTCGCCATCAGGGTGTAAGTGTGTCCCTCGCCATCATGGTGTAAGTGTGTCCCTCGGCATCATGGTGTAAGTGTGTCCCTCGCCATCATGGTGTAAGTGTGTCCCTCGCCATCATGGTGTAACTGTGTCCCTCGCCATCATGGTGTAAGTGTGTCCCTCGCCATCATGGTGTAACTGTGTCCCTCGCCATCAGGGTGTAACTGTGTCCCTCGGCATCATGGTGTAAGTGTGTCCCTCGCCATCATGGTGTAACTGTGTCCCTCGCCATCATGGTGTAAGTGTGTCCCTCGCCATCAGGGTGTAACTGTTTCCCTCGCCATCATGGTGTAAGTGTGTCCCTCGCCATCATGGTGTAACTGTGTCCCTCGCCATCATGGTGTAAGTGTGTCCCTCGCCATCAGGGTGTAACTGTGTCCCTCGCCATCAGGGTGTAACTGTTTCCCTCGCCATCATGGTGTAAGTGTGTCCCTCGCCATCATGGTGTAACTGTGTCCCTCGCCATCATGGTGTAAGTGTGTCCCTCGCCATCATGGTGTAACTGTGTCCCTCGCCATCATGGTGTAACTGTGTCCCTCGCCATCATGGTGTAAGTGTGTCCCTCGCCATCAGGGTGTAACTGTTTCCCTCGCCATCATGGTGTAAGTGTGTCCCTCGCCATCATGGTGTAACTGTGTCCCTCGCCATCATGGTGTAAGTGTGTCCCTCGCCATCAGGGTGTAACTGTGTCCCTCGCCATCAGGGTGTAACTGTTTCCCTCGCCATCATGGTGTAAGTGTGTCCCTCGCCATCATGGTGTAACTGTGTCCCTCGCCATCATGGTGTAAGTGTGTCCCTCGCCATCAGGGTGTAACTGTGTCCCTCGCCATCAGGGTGTAACTGTGTCCCTCGCCATCAGGGTGTAACTGTTTCCCTCGCCATCAGGGTGGAAGTGGGTCAGTCCCGGTGCTGCCTGCACGGGTTTTGCCATGCTGAGCAGTAGTTTCCCTTGCAGTTTCTGTTTGAATTTGATTCATTTATAGAGACAGAGATAGAGACAGATATTCAACTGGCTTTTTCTATGGATGACTGTCTGTAGTGTATGTAGTGCACCAGCGCTGTACAGAACAAAAAACAAAGACATGGAAGTGAGAAACTCTGACGCCCTCTGTCGATTCACAAACACACAAATACTTTATTTATGCCCAGACCGTCAGAAGAGGTGTGACGTAAGAAAGGGGAAATGCAGCTTGATACGCTGTGCTTTTGCTGGCGCTGCCAGTGACACTACATGCTGCTCAGAAAAGCCTCTGTATGTGGTCAACTGAGAGTCCTATTTGACTGATAGTCCTATGTGACTAATAGTCCTCTGTGACCGATAGTCCCATGTGACTGACAGTCCCATGTGACTGACAGTCGTATGTGACTGATAGTCCTATGTGACTGATAGTCCTATGTGACTGATAGTCCTATGTGACTGATAGTCCCATGTGACTGACAGTCGTATGTGACTGATAGCCCTATGTGACTGATAGTCCCATGTGACTGACAGTCGTATGTGACTGATAGCCCTATGTGACTGATAGTCCTATGTGACTGATAGTCCTATGTGACTGATCGTCCTATATGACTGAGAATCCTATATGACTGAGAGTCCTATGTGACTGATAGTCCCATGTGACTGACAGTCGTATGTGACTGATAGCCCTATGTGACTGATAGTCCTATGTGACTGATAGCCCTATGTGACTGATAGCCCTTATGTGACTGATAGTCTATGTGACTGATAGTCCTATGTGACTGACAGTCCTATGTGACTGATAGTCCTATGTGATTGATAGTCCTATGTGACTGATAGCCCTATGTGACTGATAGCCCTTATGTGACTGATAGTCTATGTGACTGATAGTCCTATGTGACTGACAGTCCTATGTGACTGATAGTCCTATGTGATTGATAGTCCCATGTGACTGACAGTCCCATGTGACTGATAGTCCTATATGACTGATAGCCCTATGTGACTGACAGTCTATGTGACTGATAGTCCCATGTGACTGATAGTCCTATATGACTGATAGTCCAATGGGACTGATAGTCCCATGTGACTGATAGTCCTATATGACTGATAGTCCAATGTGACTGATAGTCCCATGTGACTGATAGTCCTATATGACTGATAGTCTAATGTGACTGATAGCCCTATGTGACTGATAATCCTATGTGACTGTTAGTCCCATGTGACTGATAGTCCTATATGACTGATAGCCCTATGTGACTGATAGTCCTATGTGACTGATAATCCTATATGACTGATAGTCCAATGTGACTGATAGTCCTATGTGACTGATAATCCTATATGACTGATAGTCCTATGTGACTGATAGTCCCATGTGACTGATAATCCTATATGACTGATAGTCCAATGTGACTGATAGCCCTATGTGACTGATAGTCCTATGTGACTGTTAGTCCCATGTGACTGATAGTCCTATATGACTGATAGCCCTATGTGACTGATAGTCCTATGTGACTGATAATCATATATGACTGATAGCCCTATGTGACTGACAGTCTATGTGACTGATAGTCCCATGTGACTGATAGTCCTATATGACCGATAGTCCAATGTGACGGATAGTCCTATGTGACTGATAATCCTATATGACTGATAGTCCTATGTGACTGATAGTCCCATGTGACTGATAGTTCTATAAGACCGATAGTCCTATGTGACCGATAGTCCTATGTGATTGATAGTCCCATGTGACTGATCGTCCTATGGGACTGATAGTCCCATGTGACTGATAGTTCTATATGACTGATAGTCCTATGTGACTGATAGTCCCATGTGACTGATAGTCCTATATGACTGATAGTCCTATGTGACTGACAGTCCTATGTGACTGATAGCCCTATGTGACTGATAGTCCCATGTGACTGATAGTCCTATATGACTGATAGTCCTATGGGACTGATAGTCCCATGTGACTGATAGTTCTATATGACTGATAGTCCTATATGACTGATAGTCCAATGTGACTGATAGTCCTATGTGACTGATAGTCCTATATGACTGATAGCCCTATGTGACTGATAGCCCTATGTGACTAATAGTCCCATGTGACTGATTATTCTATGTGACTGATAGTCCTATGTGACTGATAGTCCTATGTGACTGCTTCTTTTCTTTTCACAGCCATAGGACATGCACAGGGAGAAACGACAGATGGTGTAGTTGTGTTCAAGTATCTTGAGCATTAATCCCTGCCCCTAACCCCACCCACACAAACACACTCATCACCCCAGGGAGCGCAACATAGTAATCTAAGCAAATTATGTTGACACACACACACACCAACCAGTAGACAGACATTTCAGGGTATTGGCAGGTACTTGATTTGTTTTTGCATTGCTAAGAGAGCCATCCAAGAATTAGAAAGCACAAAGGCCCCAGGCCAGGTCCTACGAAAATATTGTAATACTGTTGTCTCCTCCACTCAGACAAGCACATGGCACAACTGGCAACGCACACGATTACACTCACAGGGGGAATGCCACAGCTGGCACGGCTGAGAGTGATTTTCCACCATTATGTGAGCGTGGTGGTTAGGCTGGTACGGGGATGCAAACAGACATGACTGAGCAGGTTCCACGCACAGACAGACAGACAGGATAAAGACGGGGGAACAAGGGAAAGGGAGAGGAAGCTGGAGGGGGGGCATGTTGGGATGGGGTAGGGGGTGGTAGAGTGGCAGTGGAAGAAAGCTGGGTGGTTGTTAGGTTGGCTGAGCATTTGGGCTGAAATGCACAGGAGCATCAAATATTCCCAATATGAGAACTAACTTCCCACAGTAACCGCCTCTATCTTCCCCACCTGTGCCTCACCCGTAGCCCCCCTCAGCCACACCCTGCAGCCTATCAGCGGTGGGCTGGAGCACCTCAAGCATAACCTCAACGCAAAGACAAATCTGTCTGGTAAAAAGAGATGGAGTGAGTGTAAACTGTGTGTGTGTGTGTGGGGGGGGTATTGTATATCAACTCGACTCAACTGTATGTCACCCCAGCATACATACAGGCACATGGCAAAAAACAGCATCAAGTGTGCACAGATACGAGTCAAGTACTAGTACTAGTAGTAATGTCACCTCCGAGCTGCCTTTTCATATTTACACTACGTACACTGTACACAGGTCAGAGAGCATATTATTACTGCTGCAACCATATTTATCACGAGACGCTAGCTTGACACTTCTGCACTTCAGCACATGTGATGAGTGCTACAGACAGCGCTGCTAGCCTCCACCAGAGTCCTGCACTTCAGCACATCTGATGAGTGCTACAGACAGCGCTGCTAGCCTCCACCAGAGTCCTGCACTTCAGCACATCTGATGAGTGCTACAGACAGCGCTGCTAGCCTCCACCAGAGTCCTGCACTTCAGTACATGTGATGAGTGCTACAGACAGCGCTGCTAGCCTCCACCAGAGTCCTGCACTTCAGCACATGTGATGAGTGCTACAGACAGCGCTGCTAGCCTTCACCAGAGTCCTGCACTTCAGCACATGTGATGAGTGCTACAGACAGCGCTGCTAGCCTCCACCAGAGTCCTGCACTTCAGTACATGTGATGAGTGCTACAGACAGCGCTGCTAGCCTTCACCAGAGTCCTGCACTTCAGCACATGTGATGAGTGCTACAGACAGCGCTGCTAGCCTCCACCAGAGTCCTGCACTTCAGTACATGTGATGAGTGCTACAGACAGCGCTGCTAGCCTTCACCAGAGTCCTGCACTTCAGCACATGTGATTAGTGCTACAGACAGCGCTGCTAGCCTTCACCAGAGTCCTGCACTTCAGTACATGTGATGAGTGCTACAGACAGCGCTGCTAGCCTTCACCAGAGTCCTGCACTTCAGCACATGTGATGAGTGCTACAGACAGTGCTGCTAGCCTCCACCAGAGTCCTGCACTTCAGCACATGTGATTAGTGCTACAGACAGCGCTGCTAGCCTTCACCAGAGTCCTGCACTTCAGCACATGTGATGAGTGCTACAGACAGCGCTGCTAGCCTTCACCAGAGTCCTGCACTTCAGCACATGTGATGAGTGCTACAGACAGCGCTGCTAGCCTCCACCAGAGTCCTGCACTTAAGCACATGTGATGAGTGCTACAGACAGCGCTGCTAGCCTTCACCAGAGTCCTGCACTTCAGCACATGTGATGAGTGCTACAGACAACGCTGCTAGCCTTCACCAGAGTCCTGCACTTCAGCACATGTGATGAGTGCTACAGACAGCGCTGCTAGCCTCCACCAGAGTCCTGCACTTCAGTACATGTGATGAGTGCTACAGACAGCGCTGCTAGCCTCCATCAGAGTCCTGCACTTCAGTACATGTGATGAGTGCTACAGACAGCGCTGCTAGCCTCCACCAGAGTCCTGCACTTCAGCCAATGTGATGAGTGCTACAGACAGCGCTGCTAGCCTTCACCAGAGTCCTGCACTTCAGCACATGTGATGAGTGCTACAGACAGCGCGGCTAGCCTTCACCAGAGTCCTGCACTTCAGCACATCTGATAAGTGCTACAGACAGCGCTGCTAGCCTTCACCAGAGTCCTGCACTTCAGCACATGTGATGAGTGCTACAGACAGCGCTGCTAGCCTCCACCAGAGTCCTGCACTTCAGTATATGTGATGAGTGCTACAGACAGCGCTGCTAGCCTCCACCAGAGTCCTGCACTTCAGCCAATGTGATGAGTGCTACAGACAGCGCTGCTAGCCTTCACCAGAGCCCTGCACTTCAGCACATGTGATGAGTGCTACAGACAGCGCTGCTAGCCTTCACCAGAGTCCTGCACTTCAGCACATGTGATGAGTGCTACAGACAACGCTGCTAGCCTCCACCAGAGTCCTGCACTTCAGCACGTGATGAGTGCTACAGACAGCGCTGCTAGCCTCCACCAGAGTCCTGCACTTCAGCACATGTGATGAGTGCTACAGACAGCGCTGCTAGCCTCCACCAGAGTCCTGCACTTCAGCCCATCTGATGAGTGCTACAGACAGTGCTGCTAGCCTCCACCAGAGTCCTGCACTTCAGCACATCTGATGAGTGCTACAGACAGTGCTGCTAGCCTCCACCAGAGTCCTGCACTTCAGCCCATCTGATGAGTGCTACAGACAGTGCTGCTAGCCTCCACCAGAGTCCTGCATTTCAGCCCATCTGATGAGTGCTACAGACAGTGCTGCTAGCCTCCACCAGAGTCCTGCACTTCAGCACATCTGATGAGTGCTAAAGACAGCGCTGCTAGCCTTCACGAGAGTCCTGCACTTCAGCCCATCTGATGAGTGCTACAGACAGCGCTGCTAGCCTTCACCCGAGTCCTGCACTTCAGCACATGTGATGAGTGCTACAGACAGCGCTGCTAGCCTTCACCAGAGTCCTGCACTTCAGCACATGTGATGAGTGCTACAGACAGCGCTGCTAGCCTTCACCAGAGTCCTGCACTTCCAGACATGACAGCAGATGATGCCGACAGCCCATATTGCAGCCAGATGAGCTCCTGACTCTCTGTGGTCTCTCTGTCCTCCACTATGTGGTCGGTCCTGATACAGCTATACAAGCCCTCGCTGTCTGTAGAGCTCTCACATACTTTCAAGAAGCTAAACCAACACACCAAGGCAAATAAACACACACACACACACACACACACACACACACACACACACACACACACACACACACACACACACACACACACACACCAACACTCACATGCAGCAACATGGACACTGCTTTTAAAAGGCTGCTTTGGCTCCACTTGACAGGGTAATCTGCACACACAACAAACTGTGATGTTGGAAAGGCAAAGCTGTCATACACGTTTCAGTCGAAACCAGTGACAGAGGGACAATTTACACATCACAACATGAATGCAGCCGTTCACCTGGCCGAGTCCAGCAAAACTGCTGAAAGAGATGCGGTGCAGCCTACTCCCCATGCTCAATGCTCTGATTCAGACACAAGCTCTGTCCCCCTCTCACCTTCACACACTAGCTCTGGAAACAGAAACACACACGCAAGCGTATGTGCTGCTCAAACATACCCACATGCCCATGCACTAAGAGCTCAGACCGGCAACCATTCTCCCCCTCACCTTGCAAGCTGCACAATGACTCCGAACTCCAGAGCGTGTGGAGTGCATTAGTCTCTCCACTCCTTGGTATCTTTCTCTTGTGTTCTCTCTCTCTCTCTCCCTGTCTCCCTCTCTTTCTTTCGCTCTCTCTCTCTCCCTCCCTCCCTCCCGCTCTCTCTCTCTCTCTCTCTCTCTCTCTCTCTCTCTCTCTCTCTCCTCATCCTGAAGTCATCGCGAGGCTCTAGTTACGTTCTATTACAGTGAACTAAGGAAGAAGGGGGAGGAAGAGGGAGGGATACAGGGACAAATGAATCCTGCCTCAGGAGAAAAAAGGATCAGAACATTTCGCTCTACTAAATCTCTACGTTTCTCACCACCGTTCTTTTTCCATTTATAGTTTTTTAACGATGCATTTTTTCCCCTCTTTCTCTCAATTCCAAAATCCCTTTAAAATCTTCCACAAGCCACGTCTGCCCTCTCACAGTTCTGCCACTCATAGTTGCTCAGTAGCCTCTCCGTCTCTCACTCGTAATTTCTTCTCTTTTTTTTGTCTACCTCCCTCTTTAGACAGTTTTTTTTCCAGATTCTTCTCTATCTGTCTGTCTCTCTGTCTGGCAGTCACTCTGTCTCTCTCTCTCTCTTTCCATCTGCCTCTTTTATCTGTCTATCGCTTCCTCTCTGTCTCATGTTCTTATGTGCAGCTGGGTTGATGAGCGAGACACACCTGCCTACCTGCCCCAGCCTGGCTCTTGTTAAAGTGTGTGTGTGTGTGTGTGTGTGTGTGTGTGTGTGTGTGTGTGTGTGTATATGTGTGTGTATATACACTTTTTGTTGGATTTTTTTTGAGGGGGGAGGTTTAAGGGCTTCTTTCCTCTGCTTGTGCAGGGTTGTTAATACTGCTGCTATCATAAGCCAGAGTCCTGTATAATTAAAAGAGTCACGTATCATTAACAGAGTCCAGTATCATTAAAAGAGTCCTGATCATTAAAAGAGTCCTGTATCATTAAAAAAGTCACGTATCATTAAAAGAGTCCTGTATCATTAAAAGAGTCATGTGTCCTTAAAAGAGTCACATATCATTAAAGGAGTCCTGTATCATTAAAAGAGTCCTGTATCATTAAAAGAGGCAAGTATCATTAAAAGAGTCACGTATCATTAACAGAGTAATGTGTCATTAAAAGAGTCCTGATAATTAAAAGAGTCCTATATCATTAAAAGAGTCATGTGTCATTAAAAGAGTCACATATCATTAAAGGAGTCATGTATCATTAAAAGAGTCACGTATCATTAAAAGAGTCACGTACCATTAAAAGAGCCCTGTATCAATAAAAGAATCAGGTATCATTAAAAGAGTCCTGTATCATTAAAAGAGTCCTGTATCATTAAAAGAGTCCTGTATCATTAAAACAGTCACGTATCATTAAAACAGTCATGTGTCATTAAAAGAGTCCTGTATCATTAAAAGAGTCATGTGTCATTAAAAGAGTCACGTATCATTAAAAGAGTCCTGTATCATTAAAAAAGTCCCGTGTCATTAAAATAGGCCTGTATCATCAAAAGAGTCCTGTATCATTAAAAGAGGCAAGTATCATTAAAACAGTCACATATCATTAAAAGAGTCCTGTATCATTAAAAGAATCATGTGTCATTAAAAGAGTCCAGTATCATTAAAACAGTCACGTATCATTAAAACAGTCATGTGTCATTAAAAGAGTCCTGTATTATTAAAAGAGTCCTGTATCATTAAAAGAGTTACGTATCATTAAAAGAGTCATGTATCATTAAAAGAGTCACATGTCATTAAAAGAGTCACGTACCATTAAAAGAGCCCTGTATCATTATAAGAGTCACGTATCATTAAGAGTCACATATCATTAAAAGAGTCCTGTATCATTAAAAGAGTCCCGTATCATTAAAAGAGGCAAGTATCATTAAAACAGTCACGTATCATTAAAACAGTCATGTGTCATTAAAAGAGTCCTGTATCATTAAAAGAGTCAGGTGTCATTAAAAGAGTCACGTATCATTAAAAGAGTCCTGTATCATTAAAAAAGTCCCGTGTCATTAAAAGAGGACTGTATCATCAAAAGAGTCCTGTATCATTAAAAGAGGCAAGTATCATTAAAACATTCACATATCATTAAAACAGGCATGCGTCATTAAAAGTGTCCTGTATCATTAAAAGAGTCATGTGTCATTAAAAGAGTCACGTATCACTAAAAGAGTCCTGTATCATTAAAAGAGTCCTGTATCATTAAGAGTCCTCTATCATTAAAAGAGTCATGTGTCATTAAGAGTCATGTGTCATTAAAAGAGTTACGTATCATTAAAAGAGTCCTGTATCATTAAAAGAGTCATGTGTCATTAAAAGAGTCCTGATCATTAAAAGAGTCATGTGTCATTAAAAGAGTCACATATCATTAAAGGAGTCATGTATCATTAAAAGAGTCACGTATCATTAAAAGAGTCACGTACCATTAAAAGAGCCCTGTATCATTAAAAGAGTCACGTATCATTAAAAGAGTCACGTATCATTAAAAGAGTCCTGTATCATTAAAAGAGTTACGTATCATTAAAAGAGTCATGTATCATTAAAAGAGTCACCTGTCATTAAAAGAGTAACGTACCTTTAAAACAGCCCTGTATCATTAAAAGAGTCACGTATCATGAAAAGAGTCATGTATCATTAAGAGTCCTGATCATTAAAAGAATCATGTTTCATTAAAAGAGTCCTGTATCATTAAAAGAGTCATGTGTCATTAAGAGTTACGTATCATTAAAAGAGTCACGTATCATTAAAAGAGTCCTGTATCATTAAAAGAGTTATGTATCATTAAAAGAGTCATGTATCATTAAAAGTGTCCTGTATCATTAAAAGAGTCACATATCATTAAAGGAGTCCTGTATCATTAAAAGAGTCACGTATCATTAAAAGTGTCCTGTATCATTAGAGAGTCACGTATCATTAAAAGAGTCCTGTATCATTAAAAGAGTCACGTATCATTAAAAGAGGCAAGTATCATTAAAAGAGTCACGTATCATTAAAAGAGTCACGTATCACTAAAAGAGTCATGTATCATTAAAAGTGTCCTGTATCATTAAAGGACTCCTGTATCATTAAAAGAGTCATGTATCATTAAAAGAGTCATGTATCATTAAAAGTGTCCTGTATCATTAAAAGGGTCCTGTATCATTAAAAGGGTCCTGTATCATTAAAACAGTCAAGTATTATTAAAAGAGTCACGTATCATTAAAAGAGTCACGTATCATTAAAAGAGTCCTGTATCATTAAAAGAGTTACGTATCATTAAAAGTGTCCTGTATCATTAAAAGAGTCATGTATCATTAAAAGAGTTATGTATCATTAAAAGAGTCCTGTATCCTTAAATGAGTTACGTATCATTAAAAGAGTAGTGTATCATTAAAAGTGTCCTGTATCATTAAGAGTCATGTGTCATTAAAAGAGTTACGTATCATTAAAAGAGTCATGTATCATTAAAAGTGTCCTGTATCATTAAAAGAGTCACATATCATTAAATGAGTCCTGTATCATTAAAAGAATCATGTGTCATTAAAAGAGTCCAGTATCATTAAAAGAGTCACGTATCATTAAAAGAGTTACGTATCATTAAAAGAGTCATGTATCATTAAAAGAGTCACGTATCATTAAAAGAGTCACGTACTATTAAAAGAGCCCTCTATCATTAAAAGAGTCACGTATCATTAAAAGAGCCCTGTATCATTAAGAGTCATGTGTCATTAAAAGAGTTACGTATCATTAAAAGAGTCCTGTATCATTAAAAGTGTCCTGTATCATTAAAAAAGTCACATATCATTAAAAGAGTCCTGTATCATTAAAAGAATCATGTGTCATTAAAAGAGTCCAGTATCATTAAAAGAGTCACGTATCATTAAAAGAGTCACGTACCATTAAAAGAGCCCTGTATCATTAAAAGAGTCACGTATCATTAAAAGAGTCATGTATCATTAAAAGAGTCATGTGACATTAATACAGTCCTGCATCATTAAAAGAGTCCTGTATCATTAAAAGAGTTACGTATCATTAAAAGAGTCATGTATCATTAAAAGTTTCCTGTATCATTAAAAGAGTCCTGTATCAGTAAAAGTTACGTATCATTAAAAGAGTCATGTATCATTAAAAGAGTTACGTATCATTAAAAGAGTCCTGTATCATAAAAAGAGTCCTGTATCATTAAAAGAGTCCTGTATCATTAAAAGAGTCATGTGTCATTAAAAGAGTCACGTATCATTAAAAGAGTCCTGTATCATTAAAAAAGTCCCGTGTCATTAAAAGAGGCCTGTATCATCAAAAGAGTCATGTGTCATTAAAAGAGACACGTATCATTAAAGGAGTCCTGTATCATTAAAAGAGGCAAGTATCATTAAAAGAGTCCTGTATCATTAAAAGAGTCACGTATCACTAAAAGAGTCCTGTATCATTAAAAGAGTCCTGTATCATTAAGAGTCCTCTATCATTAAAAGAGTCATGTGTCATTAAAAGAGTAACGTATCATTAAAAGAGAACTGTATCATTAAGAGTCATGTGTCATTCGAAGAGTCACGTATCATTAAAAGAGTCATGTATCATTAAAAGTGTCCTGTATCATTAAAAGAGTCACATATCATTAAAAGAATCCTGTATCATTAACAGAGTCACGTATCATTAAAAGAGTCACGTACCATTAAAAGAGCCCTGTATCATTAAAAGAGTCACGTATCATTAAAAGAGTCATGTATCATTAAAAGAGTCATGTGACATTAATAGAGTCCTGCATCATTAAAAGAGTCCTGTATCATTAAAAGAGTTACGTATCATTAAAAGAGTCATGTATCATTAAAAGTTTCCTGTATCATTAAAAGAGTCCTGTATCAGTAAAAGTTACGTATCATTAAAAGAGTCATGTATCATTAAAAGAGTTACGTATCATTAAAAGAGTCCTGTATCATAAAAAGAGTCCTGTATCATTAAAAGAGTCCTGTATCATTAAAAGAGTCATGTGTCATTAAAAGAGTCACGTATCATTAAAAGAGTCCTGTATCATTAAAAAAGTCCCGTGTCATTAAAAGAGGCCTGTATCATCAAAAGAGTCATGTGTCATTAAAAGAGACACGTATCATTAAAGGAGTCCTGTATCATTAAAAGAGGCAAGTATCATTAAAAGAGTCCTGTATCATTAAAAGAGTCACGTATCACTAAAAGAGTCCTGTATCATTAAAAGAGTCCTGTATCATTAAGAGTCCTCTATCATTAAAAGAGTCATGTGTCATTAAAAGAGTAACGTATCATTAAAAGAGAACTGTATCATTAAGAGTCATGTGTCATTCGAAGAGTCACGTATCATTAAAAGAGTCATGTATCATTAAAAGTGTCCTGTATCATTAAAAGAGTCACATATCATTAAAAGAATCCTGTATCATTAAAAGAGTCACGTATCATTAAAAGAGTCCTGTATCATTAAAAGAGTCATGTATCATTAAAAGTGTCCTGTATCATTAAAAGAGTCACATATCATTAAAAGAGTCCTGTATCATTAAAAGAATCATGTGTCATTAAAAGAGTCCAGTATCATTAAAAGAGTCACGTACCATTAAAAGAGCCCTGTATCATTAAAAGAGTCGCGTATCATTAAAAGAGTCATGTGACATTAATAGAGTCCTGCATCATTAAAAGAGTCCTGTATCATTAAAAGAGTTACGTATCATTAAAAGAGTCATGTATCATTAAAAGTGTCCTGTATCATTAAAAGAGTCCTGCATCATTAAAAGTTACGTATCATTAAAAGAGTCACGTATCATTAAAAGAGTTACGTATCATTAAAAGAGTCCTGTATCATTAATAGAGTCACGTATCATTAAAAGAGTCCTGTATCATTAAAAGAGTCCTCTATCATTAAAAGAGGCAAGTATCCTTAAAACAGTCACGTATCATTAAAACAGTCATGTGTCATTAAAAGAGTCCTGTATCATTAAGAGTCCTGTATCATTAAAAGAGTCATGTGTCATTAAAAGAGTCACGTATCATTAAAAGAGTCCTGTATCATTAAAAAAGTCCCGTGTCATTAAAAGAGGCCTGTATCATCAAAAGAGTCATGTGTCATTAAAAGAGTCACGTATCATTAAAGGAGTCCTGTATCATTAAAAGTGTCCTGTATCATTAAAAGAGTCACATATAATTAAAAGGGTCCTGTATCATTAAAAGAATCATGTGTCATTAAAAGAGTCCAGTATCATTAAAAGAGTCATGTATCATTAAAAGAGTCACGTATCATTAAAAGAGTCTCGTACCATTAAAAGAGCCCTGTATCATTAAAAGAGTCACGTATCATTAAAAGAGTCATGTATCATTAAAAGAGTTACGTATCATTAAAAGAGTCATGTATCATTAAAAGTGTCATGTATCATTAAAAGTGTCCTGTCTCATTAAAAGAGTCCTGTATCATTAAAAGAGTCATTTATCATTGGAGAGTCAGGTATCATTAAAAGAGCCCTGTATCATTGAAAGAGTCACGTATCATTAAAAGAGTCATGTATCATTAAAAGAGTCACGTATCATTAAAAGAGTCATGTATCATTAAAAGTGTCCTGTATCATTAAAATAGTCCTGTATCATTAAAAGAGTCCTTTATCATTAGAGAGTCACGTGTCCTGTATCATTAAAAGTGTCCTGTATCATTAAAAAAGTCCTGTATCATTAAAAGCTATGTATCATTAAAAGAGTCATGTATCATTAAAAGAGTTACGTATCATTAAAAGAGTCCTGTATCATTAAAAGAGTCACGTATCATTAAAAGAGTCCTGTATCATTAAAAGAGTCCTGTATCATTAAAAGAGTTACGTATCAATAAAAGTGTCCTGTATCATTAAGAGTCCTGTATCATTAAAAGAATCATGTGTCATTAAAAGAGTCACGTATCATTAAAAGAATCATGTGTCATTAAAAGAATCACGTATCATTAAAAGAGTCCTGTATCATTAAAAGAGGCAAGTATCCTTAAAACAGTCACGTATCATTAAAACAGTCATGTGTCATTAAAAGAGTCCTGTATCATTAAAAGAGTCCTGTATCATTAAAAGAGTCCTGTATCATGAAGAGTCCACTATCATTAAAAGAGTCATGTGTCATTAAAAGAGTAACGTATCATAAAAATAGCCCTGTATCATTAAGAGTCATGCGTCATTAAAAGAGTCACGTATCATTAAAAGAGTCATGTATCATTAAAAGTGTCCTGTATCATTAAAAGAGTCACATATCATTAAAAGAGTCCTGTATCATTAAAAGAATCATGTGTCATTAAAAGACTCCAGTATCATTAAAAGACTCATGTATCATTAAAAGAGTCACGTATCATTAAAAGAGTCTCGTACCATTAAAAGAGCCCTGTATCATTAAAAGAGTCACGTATCATTAAAAGAGTCATGTATCATTAAAAGAGTTACGTATCATTAAAAGAGTCATGTATCATTAAAAGTGTCATGTATCATTAAAAGTGTCCTGTATCATTAAAAGAGTCCTTTATCATTAGAGAGTCAGGTATCATTAAAAGAGCCCTGTATCATTGAAAGAGTCACGTATCATTAAAAGAGTCATGTATCATTAAAAGAGTCACGTATCATTAAAAGAGTCATGTATCATTAAAAGTGTCCTGTATCATTAAAAGAGTCCTGTATCATTAAAAGAGTCCTTTATCATTAGAGAGTCACGTGTCCTGTATCATTAAAAGTGTCCTGTATCATTAAAAGAGTCATGTATCATTAAAAGAGTCCTGTATCATTAAAAGAGTCACGTATCATTAAAAGAGTCCTGTATCATTAAAAGAGTCCTTTATCATTAGAGAGTCACGTGTCCTGTATCATTAAAAGTGTCCTGTATCATTAAAAGAGTCATGTATCATTAAAAGTGTCCTGTATCATTAAGAGTCCTTTATCATTAAAAGAGTCCTGTATCATTAAAAGAATCATGTGTCATTAAAAGAGTCACGTATCATTAAAAGAATCATGTGTCATTAAAAGAGACATGTTTCATTAAAAGAGTCACGTATCATTAAAAGAATCATGTGTCATTAAAAGAGTCACGTATCATTAAAAGAGTCATGTGACTTTAAAAGTGTCCTGCATCATTAAAAGAGTCCTGTATCATTCAAAGAGTTACGTATCATTAAAAGAATCATGTATCATTAAAAGAGTCCTGTATCATTAAAAGAGTTACGTATCATTAAAAGTGTCCTGTATCATTAAAAGAGCCATGCATCATTAAAAGAGTTACGTATCATTAAAAGAGTCATGTATCATTAAAAGAGTTACGTATCATTTAAAGTGTCCTGTATCATTAAAAGAGTCACGCATCATTAAAAGAGTTGTCTGAAAAAAAAAACACAAACCAAAACAAAACAAAACAAAATACAAGAAAAGGCCAACCGGTGTTTTTCTGACAAATGATTCTAATACGTGACGCCTTGGGCACGCCTGACCACTGCCTGTGATATTGTGTAACTAATATGGGCTTCACAGCTGCAACACACTCATTCATTCAATGATCCACAAACACACACACATAGATACACACATAGATACACACATAGATAAACGCCTCTCTGAATGGTTTTATGGCCTCGACACTGTCTTTCCAGAATGTGAAGAATGTGCTGTGCGGCTCGTGAGTTAAAGGGCGAATGCATCGGGTGTTTCATCAGGGGTCATGGCCTTATTCAGGACAGGGAGGAAAAGAAAGGGAAAGTGTGGGGTCAAGTGTGAGACGGGTTTTCAGGGCGCAGCTCAGGTCAGATGGTGCGGCTCATTGTCGGGCAAGTGACCGTCGACTCATCATGCTCATTAGCGCCGCCTGTCTGCGACCCAGCCTGTGACAGGGTTGAGTTGAGCAACCCCACACGTGGGCCACCCTCGTCCAGTAAACGGATCAAGAGATAAACCAGAATGGCATTCACGCCCTGACCCCGTCCTTAACCCTCCGCAGCTTTCCCAACACGTCCCCTCCCTGTGGCGAGGAAAGCATGTGTGCGACTGGATCAGACTGCAAGACCATATGTGCGACTGGACCAGACTGCAAGACCACGTGTGCGACTGGACCAGACTGCAAGACCACGTGTGCGACTGGACCAGACTGCAAGACCACGTGTGCGACTGGACCAGACTGCAAGACCACGTGTGCGACTGGACCAGACTGCAAGACCACGTGTGCGACTGGACCAGACTGCAAGACCACGTGTGCGACTGGACCAGACTACAAGACCACGTGTGCGACTGGACCAGACTGCAAGACCGCGTGTGCGACTGGACCAGACTGCAAGACCGCGTGTGCGACTGGACCAGACTACAAGACCACGTGTGCAACTGGACCAGACTGCAAGACCACGTGTGCGACTGGACCAGACTGCAAGACCGCGTGTGCGACTGGACCAGACTGCAAGACCACGTGTGCGACTGGACCAGACTACAAGACCACGTGTGCGACTGGACCAGACTACAAGACCATGATGAAGCCAGCCATCAGCTCTGCCCCACTGTTATCGCCGCATCACACCGGGCCGGTCTGCGGGCTGCCGAACGCTCACGTGGGATGACATGTAGTCATCTTCACCCCTTCTTCTCCTCCTCCTCCCCCCCCACGTCTTATCTGCCCTTCTGAGAACGACGGGGAAGAGCAGAGCAGCCTGTATGAGAGAGCGCGTGACTCAGTGCTTAAATCATGAGAAACATTCTGTTTACAAGCATGGGAGCCTGGGTCCGTGAGTCACGCTGTAGTCTTCTGTCCTCCACTGGACGGACATCCCTCACTCCCCCAAGTTTAACCGACTCCCTCTGGGCAGCCTACGGTCATTCCCATCATGCTCTCTTTCCGTCTGTGTGTGTGTGTGTGTGTGTGTGTGTGTCTCTCGGTCTTCCATCCCGGCATTAAACAGAACTACAGGATGGGAGCTATAAGCTCAGGCAAGGACACCAATCTGCTAAGACTAAACAACTGGTTCCCATAAACAGGCTCCGAACCTAAATATTTGCAGTGTGTGTGTGTGGGGCAGGGTGGGGCTGTAGGAAGCGTGTGTGTGTGTGTGTGTGTGTGTGTTGAGGTGGTGTTTTGTGTGTGTATCCAGGTTGTGTGTGTGTGTGGTGTTTTGTGTGTTGAGGTGGTGTTTTGTGTGTGTGTGTGTGTTGAGGTGGTGTTTTGTGTGTGTATCCAGGTTGTGTGTGTGTGTGTGTGTGTGTTGAGGTGGTGTTTTGTGTGTGTGTGTGTGTGTGTGTGTGTGTGTGTGTGTGTGTCTGGCAATGTTCGCCAGTATCAGAACCGACCCGATTCAAAAGGGGCAGCAAAGGGGGCGGGGCTTGCGGGGTTCATGGCTCATCAGGATAAACAAACAACGTGTTGCAGTCTGAGTGCACGGCCTTTACACTGGCACCCCACCCGGAATGCTGGCTGCTCTCTGCAGACCACCATTTACTCAGCTAAACCTGACCCCCCGAGACACATGGGCCCCCCTGAGACACAAAGACATGGGCCCCACCATAGAACGTCCCCTGTGATGAACAGCGCACACAGCCCATGGAAACTGTGCCTCCTAAACCCTGAATTCCGGGTAAGAGTCGAGCTTACGAGCATCTACTGGGGGTATGACGGGGAGAAAGGATGACTGTGATGACGGTGATGGGGAAATGGTGAGTGGTGTGTCCTTATGGAGGAAGGTTTGGAACAAATCTGCACCAACTAGAATCCCTGAGTCATCACTGCTGAGCTCTGCGGTGGACGCAGACACGTTCTTCTGTGTGCAATAAAAAGTTATCGGAGGTCGACTCTCAATGCCTTGCATGAAACAACAATCCAGTGTTTCCAGAACTCCTGATTATGAAACAAGCATTAGGGTGCTTCTCCATATAAGACCCACAACTGTGCACACAAAGGCACAGACAACCATTCATGCAAATTCTCTCACTCAAAAACACGTACACACATTGTGAGGAAATATACAAATGGTAGAAAGCTACTGTATGTTGTAGACATATACATGTATGTGTATACGCCTTATATAATAATTATAAGTAATTTATTATTACTATTATGAACAGAGCAAGCAGTGGAGCATTTACAATGACTACAGTAACTGCTGGCACACAAATGAAGACATGCCTTCCCGTCCTTCATTGTCTAAATAGCAAGACTCGGATCCTGGCTTCCATGGACAACACACATAACCAAAATTATTCTGACCAAAACTTTTGTCTCAGACTTACAGCTAATATAATAACATAAGGTAGCACATGGATGACTTTGCCTATTTTGATCTTGTCTCATCAGGCAGACAACAGCTACACCGCACACACAGACAGGGACGTGCCCCTGCAGCCGGCAGAGGTCTCTCCCTGATGCTGCCAGGGTTTCCAGCTGGCAGCATGGACTATGAAGGAAACACTACTACCTAAGATGAACTGGGTTTTACACCACCCTGCAGCCCAGCTACAACAGCGCCATAATGGTATTGTGAGGAAGGGGAGACATAATGGTATTGTGGGGAAGGGGAGACAGGATGGGACTCAAGATTGTGGGGAAGGGGAGACATAATGGTATTGTGGGGAAGGGGAGACGTAATGGTATTGTGGGGAAGGAGGGACAGGATGGGACTCAGTATTGTGGGGCAGGGGAGACGCAATGGTATTGTGGGGAAGGGGAGACGTAATGGTATTGTGGGGAAGGAGGGACAGGATGGGACTCAGTATTGTGGGGCAGGGGAGACATAATGGTATTGTGGGGAAGGGGAGACGTAATGGTATTGTGGGGAAGGGGAGACAGGATGGGACTCAGTATTGTGGGGAAGGGGAGACATAATGGTATTGTGGGGAAGGGGAGACGTAATGGTATTGTGGGGAAGGGGAGACAGGATGGGATTCAGTATTGTGGGGCAGGGGAGACGTAATGGTATTGTGGGGAAGGGGAGACGTAATGGTATTGTGGGGAAGGAGGGACAGGATGGGACTCAGTATTGTGGGGCAGGGGAGACATAATGGTATTGTGGGGAAGGAGGGACAGGATGGGACTCAGTATTGTGGGGCAGGGGAGACAGGATGAACGATTAAATCAACTCAGCATACGCCCTCATAAAGGCAGATGGCAGGCCATCTCATTCCCTCACCATGCCTATAACTCACCTGGTATATTACATGCATGAGCTGACGACATAATACAGGCGTGTTAAGCAGGGGTGTGAGACAGACAGACAGACAGACAGACAGACAGACAGACAGACAGACAGACAGACAGACAGACAGACAGACAGACAGACAGACAGAGTTCTGCTATGGGTCACTGTTTCCAGGCACACCTGCTCCTACTACGCGTACTTGCCGCAGGAGACAAGCAGACAAGTCAGTGCAGGCAGCAGCAGCAGCAGCAGCAGCAGCAGCAGCAGCAGCAGCAGCAGCAGCAGCAGCAGCAGCAGCAGCAGCAGCAGCAGCAGCAGCAGCAGCAGCAGCAGCAGCAGCAGCAGCAGCAGCAGCAGCAGCAGCAGCAGCAGCAGCAGCTTGAGCACCGTGCTGCTCAGCACACATGAGGAAGTGAGGCCCGCTGCCTTGCTGTGTCCATACAAGCATGCTCTCCCCTGATGGCACACCACACGGCATCCTGATAGCAACACATCCAACGCACCTGCCACCTAACCGTGGCACAGACTTAACAGCTAAATGACCAGTGAACGATTTCATGTGGACTTCGAAAGTACAACAGGGTCATGTGAGGAGCGAGAACATTACTTCTGCTATGCCGGAGCGTAAGAGTCCTTCAGTGCTGCATATAAAGCAAGGGTCCTCATTAAAGGAAAACCCTCACTCTCAATCTTCTGTGGTAACCACCTGCTGGCTGAATGCACAGCAATACTGTTGATCCAGGAAGATGTAAGAATCAGACACAGGGGACGTCTGGGTAGCATAGCGGTCCATTCCGTTGCCTACCAACACGGGGATCTCCAGTTCGAATCCCTGTGTTACTTCCGGCTTGGTCGGGAGTCCCTACAGACACAATTGGCCGTGTCTGCAGATGGGAAGTCGGATGTGGGTATGTGTCCTGGTCTCTGCACTAGCGCCTCCTCTGGTTGGTCACAGGCCCCCCGATAGTGTGATCCTCCCACGTACTACGTCCCCCTGGTGAAACTCCTCACTGTCAGGTGAAAAGAAGCGGCTGGCGACTCCACATGTATGGGAGGAGGCATGTGGTGGTCTGCAGCCCTTCCCGGATCAGCAGAGGGGGTGGAGCAGAGACCGGGATGGCTCAGAAGAGTGGGGTAATTGGCCGGATACAATTTGGATAAAAAGGAGGAGGGGGGGGGGAAATCAGACACAGCCTGCACAGAGGTCTTCTGCCACTAGAAGCCTTCCCAGACACTAGGAAATTCTGATTCTGATTAAGCGGCAGCCATAAAGGCTGATTTTGGTGGCCAGTGCAGGGCAGCCTTAAAATGCTGTTCTTCTAATGGCAGCTAGATGGCGGCTCCAAAAGGACTCTGGGGGTATGGAATTCCATGGGAAAAGACACAACTTCTCTCTAGTAGGTCAATAACATTTTGCACTAATGCTAATGATCTCAGTAGACATCCACCAGTTGGGCTAAGCTAGACTAAGCTCATCATTAATTGTACCTTCAAACTGCATGTTGACATAAAAAAGGTGTAAGAACCTTTTACATACGTATTTTTCATACATACAAAAACATAAATCATTGTAAAAAATCGGGAAGCCAAACTGTCTCCTACGTTTTGTGTTAACAACAGGTGGTCATTTCTGACCATTTTCATCGTGTCAAACACGCATCTCAATTGGCTATCTTCACCTTTTATCATTTACAGTGGAGAGAACAAGTATTTGATACACTGACGATTTTGCAGGTTTTCCCACTCACAAAGCATGTAGAGGTCTGTAATTTTTATCATAGGTACACTTCAACTGTGAGAGACAGAATCTAAAACAAATATCCAGAAAATCACATTGTATGATTTTTAAATAATTAATTTGCATTTTATTGCACGAAATAAGTATTTGATCACCTACCAACCAGTAAGAATTCCGGCTCTCACAGACCTGTTAGTTTTTCTTTAAGAAGCCCTCCTGTTCTCCACTCATTACCTGTATTAACTGTACCTGTTTGAACTCGTTACCTGTATAAAAGACACCTGTCCACACACTCAATCAATCAGACTCCAACCTCTCCACAATGGCCAAGACCAGAGAGCTGTCCAAGGACATCAGGGACAAAATTGTAGACCTGCACAAGGCTGGGATGGGCTACAGGACAATAGGCAAGCAGCTTGGTGAGAAGGCAACAACTGTTGACGCAATTATTAGAAAATGGAAGAAGTTCAAGATGACGGTAAATCTCCCTCGGTCTGGGGCTCCATGCAAGATCTCACCTCGTGGGGCATCAATGATCATGAGAAAAGTGAGGGATCAGCCCAGACCTACACGGCAGGACCTGATCAATGACCTGAAGAGAGCTGGGACCACAGTCTCAAAGAAAACCATTAGTAACACATGACGCCGTCATGGATTAAAATCCTGCAGCACATGCAAGGTCCCCCTGCTCAAGCCAGCGCATGTCCAGGCCCGTCTGAATTTTGCCAATGACCATCTGGATGATCCAGAGGAGGAATGGGAGAAGGTCATGTGGTCTGATGAGACCAAAATAGAGCTTTTTGGTAGAAACTCCCCTCGCCGTGTTTGGAGGAAGAAGAAGGATGAGTACAACCCAAGAACACCATCCCAACCGTGAAGCATGGAGGCGGAAACATCCTTCTTTGGGAATGCTTTTCTGCAAAGGGGACAGGACGACTGCACCGTAGAGGGGAGGATGGATGGGGCCATGTATCACGAGATCTTGGCCAACAACCTCCTTCCCTCAATAAGAGCATTGAAGATGGGTCGTGGCTGGGTCTTCCAGTATGACAACGACCCGAAACACACAGCCAGGGCAACTAAGGAGTGGCTCCGTAAGAAGCATCTCAAGGTCCTGGAGTGGCCTAGCCAGTCTCCAGACCTGAACCCAATAGAAAATCTTTGGAGGGAGATGAAAGTCCGTGTTGCCCAGCGCCAGCCCCGAAATCTGGAGAAGATCTGTATGGAGGAGTGGGCCAAAATCCCTGCTGCAGTGTGTGCAAACCTGGTCAAGACCTACAGGAAACGTCTGATCTCTGTAATTGCAAACAAAGGTTTCTTTACCAAATATTAAGTTCTGTTTTTCTGATGTATCAAATACTTGTCATGCAATAAAAAGCAAAGTAATTACTTATAAATCATAGAATGTGATTTTCTGGATTTTTGTTTTAGATTTCGTCTCTCACAGTTGAAGTGTACCTATGATAAAAATTACAGACCTCTACATGCTTTGTAAGTGGGAAAACCTGCAAAATTGGCAGTGTATCAAATACTTGTTCTCCCCACTGTACAATAGAAAAATGTATTTGGAACCACGATACGTTCCTTCCTTAACCAATAGGGGTGCTCGAGCATCAGTAAAAAATGCGCTCATAGGCTCCAGCATCCCCTCGACCCTGAGTAGGATCAGCGGTTTGGATAATGGATGGATGGGTGGATGGATGGATGGATGGATGGAGTCATTTTCAGAGGCTTAAAAAATCAACACGTCATTGTTTATATAAAATGGCCAATCTTCAGGAATATTTTACAGGTTACCAATGCGTCCAAAGCAGGTCCCACCTCAGCTCCACCCAGGATCCACTGCATTGCCCAATTTTTAGCCTTGCCAGACCCTACTTGCCAGACAGTTGCCATGCTAACTCCCCACAGATGGAGGACTGTAGTAGAAAAACTAGCTTTTTACCGTCACCATTTGGCAAACAGGCAGACATCACGGTTTGAACTAACTGTTCTTTGCAAATCTTTGATAATGCATACAGCATGAGTCACACACGCCTTGAAAAGCGTGGGATCAAATACTCTCTAGGAGAAGCTGGTTTTATTGGGCACCATCTAGGACACATTGCCGGGAAGTAAGTTCTTTTTTTTTAACCTTTATTAAACAGTGACAGTGAAGAGGCAGACAGGAAATGGGATAGAGAGGGACAGGTATGACATGCAACAAAGTCTGCTGGAATCAAATTGGCGATGGTTGCAACCATGTGGCCATGTGGTATGTGTTGTAAACCATTTGGCTATGGAGGCGCTCCGCCTGGGCAGTAAGTTCTTGACCAACAAGACGAGACCCCTATCTTTTACAGTGGGGAGTGATCTATTCTAGCAAACTCATGGCATCGAAAAAAAGGGACTTCAGAAAATTGTGGAAAAGGTGAGGAACCCTCTTCAGGCATTTTATGAGGAGGAAGCGGCTAAACAATCCTTTAACTTCAAGTGCTTCAGCATGTTGATAACTGCTATACAGTTTCATGTAGGACAGAGTACAGTTGCTGATCAAGCGAATGCACTGAGAGGGAACCGGAGGACACAATATTTCTGATAAGCAGATGAGTGATGAACGGGCAGAACTGGATGAGTGTGGGTGAATCTAAAGGGAGACAAGCTGAGCAGCAGAAGAGAGAAGTGAACAGACATGAGGGAGCAGTCATTAATGGTAGCTTCCTCTTCTTCTCTTGGCCCACCTTGGGTTGGAGCCCAATTTAAAACGGCTGGTCTGTGTGCTTCTGCCTCATACAAGCAAAATGAACAATGGCACAGAGAAGGAATATAATCTGGATTTGCTTAGGGAAGAGAGCATTTTAGAGAGAAGGGTAAAACAATACCATATGGCTGTTTTTTTTTTTTAGTTATTAATCAGAAACGGACATCAAGTCTTAAGTAAAACAAGTTTTCGGCTAGTAATGGCTGATGGAGAAGTTGAGGCAAGAGCAAAGAGGTGAAAAGAGGGATGAGAAGATAAAAAGCTTTGCCAGTATTTTCTAAGTATCTAAATTGTATTAGCAAAAGGGAAACCCTTTTGGAAAGCCTCCACATTGGGGTTTACAGGAGACCTACACACACAGACCAATATCTACTTTTCGACTCACACCACCCTCTGGAACACAAACTGAGCGTCGTCAGAACTCTGCAACACAGAGCTGACAATGTGCCCAGCAGCACTCAGGCCCAACGAGAAGAACACAAACACCTGAGGGGAGCTTTAAAAACCTGCGGCTACCCCAGTTGGACCTTTGTGAAAACTGCAACACGTTCCAGAAAGACCAACCAGGTGAGTAACGAGGAGAAAAGGAACAGAAGGAAGAGCACAGTCATCCCGTATGTTTTTGGGGTCTCTGAGAAACTCAGGAGAATTTTCAACAAACACCGCATCCCGGTATACTTCAAACCCAGCAACACACTCCCACAAAGACTGGTTCATCCCAAAGACCGTGTACCACACACCCGGAAAAGCAGTCTGGTGTATGCTGCACAATGCAATGAGGACTGCACTGACCTATACATAGGAGAAACCAAACAACCACTACACAAACGGATGGCCCAACACAGAAGGCCACACTCCTCAGGACAAGACTCAGCAGTCTATCTACACCTAAAGGAGAAGACACACTCCTTCCAGGACAGCAACGTACACATTTTGGACAGAGCAGATAGATGGTTTGAAAGAGGGGTGAAGGAAGCCATCTATGTGAAACTGGAAAAACCATCCCTCAACAGAGGAGGAGGTCTGCGACACCACCTATCTCCCACTTACAATGCCGTCCTTTCATCTCTACCCAGGAGACTCAAGAAGCCTAGCCTCCAAGAACAACAGTCGGTCACTAACGGCTCCAACCACTCTCATGACCACTGAACAATGAAGCCGAGACTAACACCCCCAACCACCGTCGCTGCTAAACAAATGCAAATCAACAGCTCCGATGGCGACGGGCGCGGCCAAACATCGGTACACAAAAGAGCCTCTCGTATCTGTGGCTCCGTTAGCGACGGGCGTTGGTAAACATCGGATCACAAAGAGCCACGCATATCAATAGCTCTGATAACCACTCCTAGAGGATAAATGCTGAGTCTCATCAGCAGCCAGTCAGACTAGCTTGGTCTAGTCAGAAAGGCATGAACTGAGAAGGCCTCTTGGATGAGAGGCGAAACGTCTTCACGGATACATACCAAGTCCAGTGACACTTGATTCAACTCCTTTGGAGAACCATGACCTGGATGAATGAGAACATTCACAGACAAAAGGGAAACCATTGGAACTTCCTGGGGAGATGGAGGAGGTGATGGTTTCCTTCCTTGAGATGCAATTCAAACAAATGAGCACGGGGTTTCAGTGATTAAACAGTAGTGACTTTTCTAAAGGTCTAACACCTGCTACCATACCTTATAGGGGAACTCCATCTCAAAGACAACAGAGCAAACTACATCATGAGACTACTGTATGACAAAAAGAGGAGGGTCATGTACTACATAAGGAAGAAAAGTGCTCTTTTTGTGATCAAACGGTTTAAAAGTGAAAAAAGCTAAATGACCTAAACCATGCAGCCTTATGTCAACAAAATAGGTTGAAAAGAAAGAGTGTTGCTGAGACCTAGGGTAAGTGTAGTATCAGTACACTTGCCACGGGCAGCTACTGTTCAGCCTCTTGTAAACACTGGCCTCTAGCCGGCCCCCTGCTGAGTTCTGGGGGTGTGTGCAACAGGATGAGGATGAGACAGGATGGGATGAAGAGGACATTGGAACTAAATGTAGATCTTGCTGCCTAGGCCACAGGGAGACAGAGAAGGGGACCACAGACCTCTGCAGTGTACAATTATCCAAAACAAGAGTCAGGCCAACCTCCTCTCACCAAGACTCACGACAACAACATAGCAGACTAGAGCCAGCAGGATATTCCACCATCCTTTACCCACTGGATTACATATCACACATCATGTGTTTGCACAAAGACATATCCTGATACACGCAAAAAAACCAAACAAACAAACAAACAAAACGAAACAAAAAAACCCAAAACAAAACACGGCAATGCATAGAGTTGGACGGGGACAAACACTCCCTATCGTAGTCATTTCCCCCCCCCCACAGTTCTACAGTTTACTTAAAATGTGAATTATCCTTTATAGTAGGATCAGCATACAGACTGAACGATATAGCCCACTACATATTTTACATACAGACTGAACAATATAGCACACTGCATATTTTATATAGAGACTGAACAATATAGCACTCTGCATATTTTATATACAGACTGAACAATATAGCACACTACATATTTTACATACAGACTGAACAATATAGCACACTGCATATTCTATATACAGACTGAACAATATAGCACACTGCATATTTTATATACAGACTGAACAATATAGCACACTACATATTTTACATACAGACTGAACAATATAGCACACTGCATATTTTATATACAGACTGAACAATATAGCACACTGCATATTTTATATACAGACTGAACAATATAGCCCACTACATATTTTACATACAGACTGAACAATATAGCACACTGCATATTTTATATACAGACTGAACAATATAGCACACTGCATATTTTATATACAGACTGAACAATATAGCACACTACATATTTTACATACAGACTGAACAATATAGCACACTGCATATTCTATATACAGACTGAACAATATAGCACACTGCATATTTTATATACAGACTGAACAATATAGCACACTACATATTTTACATACAGACTGAACAATATAGCACACTGCATATTTTATATACAGACTGAACAATAAAGCACACTACATATTTTACATACAGACTGAACAATATAGCACACTGCATATTTTACATACAGACTGAACAATATAGCACACTACATATTTTACATACAGACTGAACAATATAGCACACTACATATTTTACATACAGACTGAACAATACAGCACACTACATATTTTACATACAGACTGAACAATATAGCACACTATATATTTTACATATAGACTGAACAATATAGCACACTACATATTTTACATACAGACTGAACAATATAGCATACCACATATTTTACATACAGACTGAACAATATAGCCCACTACATATTTTACATACAGACTGAACAATATAGCACACTACATATTTTACATACAGACTGAACAATACAGCACACTACATATTTTACATACAGACTGAACAATATAGCACACTACATATTTACATACAGACTGAACAATATAGCACACTACATATTTTACATACAGACTGAACAATATAGCACACTACATATTTTACATACAGACTGAACAATATAGCACACTACATATTTTACATACAGACTGAACAATATAATACACTATATATTTTACATACAGACTGAACAGTATAGCACACTACATATTTTCAGTATTGCATCAGGTTCTCACTTAAACATCTATCAGCAAAGCAAACAAAAAAAACAAAAACAAACAAAAAACAACAACAAAAAAACAAACAAACTCACAAAGTGTCTTTTAATTTGGGCTCTCCTCCAAGGACAATTTGCAAGACCCCAACATCACCTTGCTTGTGCATCTGAGTGTCCACATTCTACAGCTCAGCACATGGCAGACAGATATATGGGCTCCTCTACCTTCACAGTGAATTAATGGGAATCTGAAAATGAGAGGCTGTCTGCAGTTGGCAGCCAAAGGCATTCCTTAGGACTGAGGGCTAGCACCGTGAGTGTGTATGTGTGTGTGTGTGTGTGTGTGTGTGTGTGTGTGTGTGTGTGTGTGTGTGTGTGTGTGTGTCTATGTTTTTGAGTAGCAAGTTTCAATAATCTAATGCTCAGACGTGTTTGTGATTCCACCTGAGAGGTCCACATTGTAGTTGTCCTGGGCATCCGCAGGATGACACATTGTGAGTGTGGATCACTGGACTGGTTCAGAATCGTCTTACGGCTCATCATACTTGCAGGTTCTCCAGCTGCATGTGTCCAGGCTGGGCAAGCTTGCAGGCTGGTTCAGAATCGTCTTACGGCTCATCATACTTGCAGGCTCTCCAGCTGCATGTGTCCAGGCTGGGCAAGCTTGCAGGCTGGTTCAGAATTGTTTTATGGCTTATCATACTTGCAGGCGTTCCAGTTGCATGTGTCCAGGCTGGGCAAGCTTGCAGGCTGGTTCAGAATTGTTTTATGGCTCATCATATTTGCAGGCGTTCCAGTTGCATGTGTCCAGGCTGGGCAAGCTTGCAGGCTGGTTCAGAATCGTTTTATGGCTTATCATACTTGCAGGCGCTCCAGCTGTGTGTGTCGCGGGCTGGGCGAGCTTGCAGGCTGATTCAGAATCGTTTTATACCTTATAATGCTTGCAGGTGTTCCAGCTGCATGTGTCCAGTATGGGCGAGCTTGCAGGCTGGTTCAGAATCGTCTTACGGCTCATCATACTTGCAGGCGTTCCAGCTGCATGTGTCCAGGCTGGGCGAGCTTGCAGGCTGGTTCAGAATCGTTTTATGGCTCATCATACTTGCAGGCGCTCCAGCTGCGTGTGTTGCGGGCTGGGCGAGCTTGCAGGCTGGTTCAGAATCGTTTTATACCTTATAATGCTTGCAGGCATTCCAGCTGCATGTGTCCAGTATGGGCAAGCTTGCAGGCTGGTTCAGAATCGTCTTACGGCTCATCATACTTGCAGGTGCTCCAGTTGCATGTGTCCAGGATGGGCAAGTTTGCAGGCTGGTTCAGAATCGTTTTATGGCTCATCATACTTGCAGGCGCTCCAGTTCAGGGCTCGAAATTAACGATGTCCCGGGGCCCATAAAAGATCCTACTGGGACACAAATATATTTTGTCTGGGACAATTCCGGGACAGTGAAAAAAAATGAAAAAGTAAACTTTGAAATAGGTGTTATTTGCAAAGTAATTATTTATGACTATCTAGACGTTACTTTGTCGTTTGGATAATTTAATAAAACGTGTGAACCGCGAAACTACAGAAGGCTTACGTTCTTGTGGCACCTCACGATAATCACCTGTTCGTGCAAATCATGGAATGCATTCTACGTCATCCACCCTGCCAGTGGCTGCTGCTTGACTCACGCCAATGCAACATTCATAGAGCCAGAGCGATAGACCATCATCAACGTTCATAGAGCCAGAGCGATAGACCATCATCAACGACAGTTAAAAGAAGAAGAAAGAAATGCTGAGGTGGTTGAATAAACAGCCCCCTGATGTAAGCCCCAATACTGCTGACTCCCGAAACTCCCAAAACTAATATTCATATGTTTAATAAAAGAATAAGTATTTTAAACTTATATGGTGGACCAGATTCCATGGTGTGACAATTAAGTGACAAAAAAGGATCAAATTATATGTATTCTGCATAATTGGGGGGGCGACGACAAGAATTAAAATTTGGGACACTGTTGGTTATATCCGGGACAATACAAAGTAGAATTCGGGACAGTTTTGGGACACTGAGGAAAAAAGTTAATTTCGAGCCCTGCTCCAGCTGCATGTGTCTAGGCTGGGCGAGCTTGCAGCCTGGTTCAGAATCGTTTTATGGCTCATCATACTTGCAGGCTCTCCAGCTGCATGTGTCTAGGCTGGGCAAGCATCATACTGATCATACTCATCATACTGGCAGGCTCTCCAGCTGCATGTGTTTAGGCTGGGCAAGCATGCAGGCTGGTTCAAAATCGTTTTATGGCTCATCATACTTGCAGGCTCTCCAGCTGCATGTGTCCAGGCTGGGCGAGCTTGCAGGCTGGTTCAGAATCGTTTTATGGCTCATCATACTTGCAGGCTCTCCAGCTGCATGTGTCTAGGCTGGGCAAGCATGCAGGCTGGTTCAGAATCGTTTTATGGCTCATCATACTTGCAGGCTCTCCAGCTGCATGTGTCCAGGCTGGGCGAGCTTGCAGGCTGGTTCAGAATCGTTTTATGGCTCATCATACTTGCAGGCTCTCCAGCTGCATGTGTCTAGGCTGGGCAAGCATGCAGGCTGGTTCAGAATCGTTTTATGGCTCATCATACTTGCAGGCTCTCCAGCTGCATGTGTCCAGGCTGGGCGAGCTTGCAGGCTGGTTCAGAATCGTTTTATGGCTCATCATACTTGCAGGCTCTCCAGCTGCATGTGTCCAGGCTGGGCGAGCTTGCAGGCTGGTTCAGAATTGTTTTTCTGGCTCATCATACTGGCAGGCGTTCCAGCTGCATGTGTCCAGGCTGGGTGAGCTTGCAGGCACTCACCCTTTGGTGGAGGCCCAGGAGGAGAACGTGATCAAAGGCCCCGCTGGTGTGTTCAGGTCTGAATGCCGGCTGGACACATGAACATGTTACAGATAAGCGGAGGCGCCAGAGGACCATCTGGGGTTATATAGTGGAACTGAGTCTAAGGTAAAATGTTGTGCACATACGGGACACAGCCAGTGGTATAGAAGTATGACAAAGACAACGACACAGTAAACTGCCTGCTTGCCCAAGGCAAGTGGTCAAAGCAGGGGGCAGGGTTGGTAAAGAGAGCGTTGGTGCGTTTGGCAAATGGCAAATCTGTTGACATACACAAAGTGAACAGCAGGTTTAATGGATGTATACACAAAACCAATCAGCCAACTGAGTTAATTATGTCAGACAATTGACCATCCTTAACCATCCAGCCATCCATTATCCAAACTGCCTATCCAACTCAGGGTCGCGGGATGCTGGAGCCTATCCCAGTAGTCATTGGACTGCAGGCGGAGAGACACCCTGGACAGGCTGCCAGGCAGGGCCGAGACACACACACACACACACACACACACACACACACACACACACACACACACACACACACACACACACACACACACACACACACACACACACACACACACACACAAGCACACACACCCTGACCCACATGTCTTTGGACTGTGGGAGAAAACCGGAGCCCCCGGAGGAAACCCAGGACCTTCATACTGTGAGGCGACCGTGCTAACCGCTGTGCCAATGTGTCGCCCATCCTTAACCAATCAATTAATTTATGGGAGGGAGGAGACACAGCTCAGTGGGCTGGTGCCAATAATTTGTAATCCCACCCCTGACTGCAACTGTGTATCAGTTAGTTAAAGGAAAACAGTTAGTGACTTGCCTTACTCTAAACCAGTATGCCAGCTGGGCGGTACGCTAAGAGATTTTTATTTCTGAGAACTTGCCCAGAAAGTAATAGACAACATGAAAACAAAAGCATATTGTACTTCTTTATCGACACCTTTTCAATTCACTGTGAGTACATATGTTTGCTAAGTTTCCTTTAAGTCCCACGAAAAAGAAAATAATTCAGCCCACACCGGTACTTTGCCAGAGGCAGAACAATGTCTGGAAACAAGGCAAATCTTTGTCGAGTTGCTATAGTTCTCTCCCAGTGAGGGCTTGTATCAGTCAGATGTGTTGAAAATCAGACAGAGACACCCCTGAAGTGAGCCAAGATGAAGGTAAGCCTCCTTCTGGCCATCCAAACTGGCGGATAAATTCTGGGGGAAAGCCTCGTGACGACAGCTGCTATCTAATCAATGGCCTCCTGGATTCACTTGCAACAACGGACCTGATCCAAGTTGTCTTGTACACGCAGTGCTAATCTTCAGCACATAATGGCCAGAGTGCATTAGTTCAGTCGCACAACTGTTTCACCCCCTCTGCCCACAGCCTGTTTGTCCTCCATGAGTCCAAGCATATTGTGTTACTGCAGCGCTTGAAGGGAAAAAGGTGAAGAGGGTAAGCGAGACATGGCACTTGGATGGTTTGATTGACAGTAGGCGGACCCTTGCTATAATTCATAACACTTTCATCTATATGCACGAGGTGTATGCAATTCAAAGAAGCTTTATGTGTGTGTGTGTGTCTGTGTGTGTCTGTGTGTGTGTGTGTGTGTGTGTGTGTGTGTGTGTGTGTGTGTGTGTGTGTGTGTGTGTGTGTGTGTGTGTGTGTGTCCATGAGTATGTGCAGAAAGTGATGGTGATCTCATTACTCCCTGGAAGCAATAGGGACTGATAGGGGGTAAAACTCAATATTACTGAGGGATATCTCAACAAGCCCTAGCTTGGGGTTGATGGTATCGTTTCTATCATATCATGTGATGAAATGAGCGGCACTAGAATCCAGAAGGAGAGCCTGACTCCGAAGGTCTTAATAACTGACACAAGCGCTGATAGGCAATGGAAAAAACAAACATGTCAAACAGAACTGAGAAGTAATAATGAACTAAAAGAAATCAGAATTTTAGGGAATTGACTTCAGGAACTCTGCAAACAACCAAATAATGTGCTTCATGAAATAATGAAAATTTTAAGATGAGAAAAAAATCTGATGCTCGTATCTGATTATTTTAAAATCCTGATTTCATCTTTCTCCTGTCACACACTAAAAGAAAATCACACAGTGCAACAAATCTTAGTAAGATAATTGACCCTTTGCTAAGTCACCCCCCCCCCCCGAAACGCAGACTGGCCAGTCACAGCGCAGCACAGGACAGGCTCCGACAGAGGTCCGACACTTTCATGGTGGTGCTCCGTTGACTCCAATGGAAGTTTCAGATTTTCTTCATTTTCGAGCTGGTTTTGTGGACTTTTAGCTAGTTATGGTTAAATGTTTAATGAACTAAACTAGTGAGGTGACTTCATATACTATTAGTAGATGAAAAAAAATTAACTAACAACTCACTGACTACTATCTTATACGAGAGGACTATAGAACATCAATAAAATAAACTAACAAGATATATTTTGACCAGAAAGACTATCCATGGTCACTAAATGGCAGTGTAGATACATGACAGGAATGCACTTGAAACCTTAAATTGATAATGTCAGTCAATTTGGGTGGTGTAGTTATGTGAGTTAGACCATTGTTCATGAAATGGTCTGCTGAATAATACTGGCTGGATGGTTAAACACTTCCATCCATCCATCCGTTATCCAACCCGCTTATCCTGCTCTCAGGGTCGTGGGGATAATTCATCCAGTTCAGAACCACACAGGAACCAGAAGACTTCACATTTATGAATAATACTGGCTGGATGGTGACACAGTTAACTCATCCAGTTCAGAACCACACAGGAACTAGAATGCCCTCACCTGGGGCATTCTGACCACCTCTGCCTGTTCCTGGTCCCAGCCTACAAACCCCTAATAAAACGGGTCAAGCCAGCAGTAAAGACAATCACTGTCCGGCCAGAAGGAGCAGTCTCTGAACTCCAGGACTGTTTTGAAAACACAGACTGGAGTATTTTTGCACATTCAGCTACCCATGGCTCCCATACAGACATTAATGAACAGACATCTGCCATACCAGCCTACATTAACTTTTGCACTGAGAGTGTCACAACAAAAAAATCAGTCCGCACCTTTCCAAACCAGAAACCCTGGATGACCAGTGAGGTCCGGCAGCTGGTGAAAGTCCGGGATGCAGCGTTCAAGTCAGGTACCTGTGAGGCCTACAGCGCAGTCAGATCCAACCTCAAAAAGGGCATCAGAACAGCCAAACATAAATATTCCCTACGAATAGAGGACCACTTTCACAACAACTCTGATCCTCGGCGAATGTGGCAAGGCATTCAGTCCATCACAGACTACAAAAGCTCTAATCGCGGTCCCGCTGTCTATGATGCCTCCCTGCCAGACAAGCTAAATCATTTCTATGCCCGCTTCGACAAGGACAATACTGACCCGGACACAAAAATCCCCAGCCACCCAGAAAACCAGGTGCTCACTCTATCAGTCACAGAGGTCAGAGAATCACTGCGTAGAGTGAACACACAGAAGGCTGCCGGACCAGACGGCATACCGGGTTGGGTCTACTGGGAATGTGCCGACCAGCTGGCTGAGGTCTTCACACCTGTATTTAACCTCTCACTGTCCCAATCTAAAGTCCCAGCATGCTTTAAGACCACCTCTATCATTCCTGTCTCCAAGAAACCAACATCCACATGTCTGAATGACTACCGACCTACAGCACTCACCCCCATTGCCAAGAAGTGCTTTGAGAGACTGGTTCTGGCTCACATCAAAAACATTATCCCCCCCACATTCGACCCACATCAGTTCGCCTACCGTCCCAAAAGGTCTACTGAGGATGCCATTGCCACTGCCCTGCATGTTGCTCTGACCCACCTTGAACTTAACAACACATACATCCGGATGCTGTTTATAGATTATAGCTCTGCCTTCAACACCATCATCCCCGCCAAACTAACCACCAAACTCCTCTCCCTTGGCCTCAACCCCTCCCTCTGTAACTGGATCCTGGACTTCCCGACCAACAGACCGCAGTCTGTTAGGTTAGGTGACCACTCCTCCTCCACCCTGACCCTCAGCACAGGTGCCCCTCAAGGCTGTGTTCTGAGCCCCATCCTTTTCTCCCTCTTTACCCACGACTGCCTGCCAACACACCCTTCAAATGTTATAGTTAAGTTTGGAGATGACACCACAGTCATTGGCCGTATCACCAACAATGACGAGATGGCCTACAGAGACGAGATTCAGCACCTCACATCATGGTGTACTACCAACAATCTTGTCCTTAATGTGCAGAAGACAAAGGAGCTGATTGTGGACTTCAGGAGGTCTAGAAGCTGCAGCCACTCCCCCATACACATCAATGGGGTGGAAGTGGAGGGTTTTTCCAGCTTTAAATTCCTTGGAGTCCACATCAGTGAGGACCTTTCGTGGACATTAAACACCCAGACCCTTGTGAAAAGGGCCCAACAACGCCTGCATTTCCTGAGGAGGCTGAGGAGCGCCCGTCTACCTCCCAAAATTCTCACCAACTTCTACCACTGCACCATAGAGAGCATCCTGACCATCTGCATCTCAGTGTGGTACGGCAACTACACCTCAGTAGACCAGAAAGCTCTGCAGCGGGTCGTCAAGGTGGTCCAGCATATCACCGGTACCCAGCTCCCAGCCATAAAAGACATCTATCACAAACGCTGCCTTCGAAGGGGTCTGAGCATCAGCAGAGATCCCACCCACCCCAACCATGGACTGTTCTCCCCCCTGCGCTCTGGGAGGCGCTACAGGAGCCTCAGAGCCCGCACTACCAGGCTCAAAAACAGTTTCTTTCCACAAGCTGTTGCCCACCTGAACATGGCTACCCACTGAGTGTCTGTAGATATTTTAAATATTTTGTACTCCAGCTCTCTTTTAACTTATCTTTAGCTTTTGGTCTTCATGTGTGTATATCTTATATTGTGTTTGCTGTGTTTGTCTGTGTCTGTCTTGCACTGATTGGTGAAGCCACAGCCCTCATTTAATTTTTAACATGTGCCTGCACATTGTTTTTAATGACAATAAAATTGAATTGAATTGAATTGAAACAGTTAATTCATCTGGTTCAGAACCACACAGGAACCAGAAGACTTCACATTTATGAATAATACTGGCTGGATGGTGACACCGTTAACTCATCCAGTTCAGAACCACACAGGAACCAGAAGAGTTCATATTTATGAATAATACTGACTGAAGGTGACCTAGTTAACTCAATTAACACACAATTCCCCAGGTGGAAACACAAAGAGTCAAAATTGTTCACACACTAATCAGAACCTCAGGATAGATAGATAAAAGGGCCCTAGGTCAGTTCACTTGTTTCGGAACAATGGATCCATAAAGAGCTGAAGGTAGAGGAAGAGGACACAGGAGAGGAGGTGGAAGAGGAAGAGGAAGGGCAAGGAGACAAATGGTTTCTGATGAGATTCGTGCAACTCTAGTTGACCATGTCCTTGTCCATGGGATGTCAATGAGGGAAGCTAGGCAAAGAGTGCAGCCGAATCTGAGCCGCTTCACAATAGCCTCTATAATCCGGACCTTCAGAGAAGAAAATAGGTAGGTAATTTACATACTGCTTTCTAGTGTAACTTTGGAGCGCTGTACTCTGCGCTGTTACAGTACATACATGTACTGTAGCTGTTTGCTCTATTGTACTGTATGCTGTCTGAAATGCATTGTATTACTGTACCATATCACATACAGTTAAATTGGAGTTACTGTACACTCCTATTTTGTAAAATGGATGGTTTACTGTAATCCCATCAGTACTTCTATTTTTGCAGAACTGAGAGACGACCACCTAATGGAGGCAGAAGACGGCTATTTTCAGAAGAGCAAGAGATGGAAATCATCAATATGGTCATAGCCAACAATATAATTCGTTTGCATGACATACAAAAGAGAGTTATTGAGGATCAGGGAATATTCCAAGGCATTGATGCAGTCACCATCTCAACAATTGACCGCATTCTTCGACGGAACAGTTTGAGGATGAAACAGGCCTATCGTGTCCCTTTCGAAAGGAACTCCCATAGAGTCAAAGACAAGCACTTGGAATATGTGCAAGTATGGTTTTTCATACTGTATCAAGTATTTGAGTACATTTATGTATTAGAGCAGTGCATATACTGTAGTACAGGCTATATGATGGCCTACTTTTGTGTACTATAGCAATGTGTTTCAAAGTAGTCATTTACTGTACTGTGTTTCATCTCTTTTGTAGAGAATCTTTGATACTGATGCCAGAGACACTCCTCATCAACTCCCTTTTGTTGATGAAGCAGGATTTAATCTTACCAAAAGGAGGAGAAGGGGGAGGAACATAATTGGCCACCGGGCTATTGTGAATGTCCCTGGCCAGCGCGGAGGGAATGTGACCATGTGTGCCGCCATCAGCCACCGAGGGGTCCTCCACCGCCATGCCGCCCTTGGTCCATACAACACCATCCATCTGCTGGCTTTCCTCGATGGTCTGCGAGATCATGTATACCGACTAGACCAGAGGGAGCCAGCACAACCACAGCAGCCATGCTACGTTGTCATTTGGGACAATGTCAGTTTCCACCGGGCTGCTCTAGTTCTTGACTGGTTCACGAACAACCCAAGATTCAGTAAACATCTTTTTACCTGCATGTTCTCCCTTCCTAAACCCCATAGAGGATTTTTTTTTCGGCACGGCGGTGGAAGGTCTATGACCGAGACCCCTACATCTGTATTCACCTCCTCCAGGCCATGGAGGAGGCTTGTTTAGATATTACGGTTGAGGCTTGCCAGGGGTGGATGAGGCATACAAGGGGTTTTTCCTCCCGCTGCCTGGCTAGGGCTAATATTGCCTGTGATGTTGATGAGAATCTCTGGCCTGACCCAGACCAGAGATGGGATGCTGAGGCAAAATAAATGTGATTTCTTTCTCTTTGTACAAACTGGGTTTTTTTTCCCATTGGTTTATATTGGTAAATACATGGAAACTATTTTACTGTATTCTATGTTCTTTATCAGTTGCATATTTTTACAGTACATTTACTTTTTCATCCAATTTCAGTTTATTTTACTACAGTACATCGAGGAATTACAAATTTTGAAGATTTATACATGTGTTGTGTCTATATTGTGTTCATCATGTAAAGAGATTGTTCTGGGGGGAAACCATAAGCACCATTATTCATTGCAGTAACAGGTTTTTACGGTAGTGTTTTGAATTGATCTCACCAGTGTGCAATGGCTATTTTGTAGTGTATGTGTATTTGATGGCTTTTGTGTGGTGTCTGAAGGCAAAGTTTGGTTTAGATGTAGGGTTACATGGTTTTGAGTGGAGAGTTTGGTTTTGACATGGAAGTTTGAACTTTGTGAAGATGAATGTGCAGTTATGCATTTGCATTTAGAGTTTTGGGAAATGGAGCATAATTTCAAGAAATGTGTCTTGGCAATCAAAAAACAAAACAAAACTGTAACATCCTGCTCAACCAGCCCACCCCAGTGGACTCAACTGTACTAGCAGAGCTCCCTGAACAGCCTACCTTGCAAGACCTAGACCTCCCACCATCTTTCAAAGAAATCCTACATGCAGTCAAGACCCTAAACAACAAAACCCCTGAACCTGATAACGTTACAGCTGAAATCCTCAAGTAAGGAGGCTACCTCTGTATGAGGACACTGTATCGCTACATCCTTAAGGTGTGGAGTCGCGAGTGTGTCCCCCAACAGTGGAAAGACGCCAACATTGTGGCCATTTATAAAAACAAAGGAGAAAAAACCATCTGCTCCAACAATAGGGGTATTTCACTACTGGCCATTGCCGGAAAGGTTCTAGCCAAGATCATGCTCCACAGACTAACACTTGCGATAGCCGAACGGGTCATACCAGAGTCACAATGCGGCTTCCGAAAGGATAGAGGGACCATTGACATGATCTTTGTCACATGCCAGGTCCAGGAGAAATGCCGAGAACAGCACAAGGATCTATACATAGCATTCATAGACCTCTCAAAGGCATGTGATACAGTTAACTGGACCCTGCTGTGGCAAGTCCTGAAGAAATCTGGATGTCCACCCAAGTTTCTCACCATCCTTGAACAGTTTCACTCAGGAATGATGGCCCGAGTGGTAGTGGGGAACCGCAGTTCTGAGCCCTTTGGTGTGCAGACTGGCGTCAGACAAGGCTGTGTGCTAGCCCCAGTCCTGTTCAATATCTTCTTAGTCTCTGTTACAACTCTGTTACAAAGGAGGATGGCGAAGCAGGCTGGAGTCACCATTGACTTCAGGCTCGGTGGAAACCTATTCAGCATCAGGAGGTTTCAGGCAACCACCAAGTTGACCTCTGAGAACATTATTGAGCTACAGTATGCCGACGATTGTGCCCTGGTAGCTCACACACCAGAAGCCCTACAAAACACTCTTGTCAGCAGTTGTAAAGGCATACAGGAGAATGGGACTGATCATCAACACCCAAAAGACAGAGGTAATCTGTCAGTTGACTGCCAGCCTCCCAAGCCACCCAACAACCTTCACAACAGAAGGGCAACAACTGGCCACTGTTCCTGCCTTCAAATATCTGGGAAGCATGCTATCTGACACCGGCACAATGGACGATGAGATTCAGCACCGCCTCAAACAAGCCTCAACATCTTTTGGCTGTCTAAGGAGAAAGGTTTTCCAAAACAGCAACCACAGTCTCCACACCAAAGTGCTTGTTTACAGAGCAGTGTGCATTTCCACACTACTCTATGGTTGTGAGACATGGACCATCTACAGCCACCATCTCAGAAGCCTGGTGGCCTTCCATGTGAGATGTCTCCAGAGGATCCTGGGCATTATTTGGGAGGACAAAATGCCACACACAGAGGTGTTGGAATGGGCAGGCAGCTGCAGCGTGGAGTCTACCCTAAAACACCATCAACTCAGGTGGCTTGGGCATGTTATTCGCATGCCCAGCGAACGACTCCCACGTAAAGTCCTCTACGGCCAACTACGCCTTGGTCAACGCACTGCTGGTGGGCAGAAGAAGCGGTTCAAAGACCAAATGAAGACCACACTTAAAAGATGCCAGATCAACCCCTCTTCTTTGGAGGAACTTGCTTTCTGCCGCACAACCTGGCGCTCTCACATCTCAGAGGGAGTGAAGTATATGGAAAACCAGCGCACACAACTCCTGTTTGATCTTCTTCTTCTTCTTGCCTTGTCTGGTTTCATTTCTTTTTAAATCAGTTTTTATGTATCCATACTGTTTTTGTTTTTAGTCCTGTTTGGTCTCATTCTTCTTCTTGCCTTGTCTGGTTTCATTTCTTTGTAAATCAGTTTTTATGTATCCATAATGTTTTTGTTTTTAGTCCTGTTTGGTCTTATTCTTCTTCTTGCCTTGTCTGGTTTCATTTCTTTGTCAAGCACTTTGTTTTACAGAAGTGCTTTACAGACAAAGTTATTTTGTTATTGTTCTCTGCACTGTCATGTGAAGGGCATCGTCTCTGTGTTGTTGAGCAGATGATATCAAATCTGCCTGAGATCAGTGGTGATGTGACCTGTCAGGGTCGTCAGGTGGTCTCGTGTTTAGCTGTGAATCCGGTACCCATATCAACAGCAGGGCACTTCCTAGTGAGTTTCCATCCGCCTTCACTAGGGACGATACCTGGATGGTCTCTGCATCCTGTGGTGGGCTGCTAGTCATGACAAAGACAGGGAGCCTCTCATCTGGTTGTTGTCAATTGGTGAGAGAGAGCGAGAGAGCGAGAGAGCAAGAGAGAGAGAGCAAGAGAGCAAGAGAGAGCGAGAGAGCAACAGTGTGCTACACTGGACCAGAGCACATCATTTACATTATCCACACTAGGTGAACTATATGATATGGTACAAAATCGATCGGCATGAGTGTGTATCACCCCAGACAGACAGGCTCATGGAAAGATTTAATAAAAAGCTCAAGTTGGTGCATGAGGATAGCCACGATTGGGATAAATGGTTGGATCCTCTGTTATTTTCAGTGCGGGAGGTGCCCCAGGCCTTTACGGGGTTTTCCCCTTTTGAATTGTTGTTTGGCAGAACGTCTAGAGGGGTGTTGGACCTAATTAAAGAAAGCTGGGAGAGCAGTCCGTGCGCCAGTAAAAACGAAGTACAATACGTCCTGAACCTGAGAGCAAAACTCAATACACTAGGGCAGTTATCACGAGAGAGTTTGCTCAAGGCCCAGGAACGGCAGAAGCGCCTGTATAACAGAGGAGCGCAACTACATCAATTTACACCGGGAGATAAAATACTCGTATTACTTCCAACTTCCAGCTCAAAATTACTCGCTGAATAGCAAGGACCCTTTGTGGTCACACAACAGGTGGGAGATGTTGTACTATGAGGTTGTGTGTAGTGATGGGGGGGGGGCGCAACACAGATTTACCACCTCAATCTGCTGAAAGCATGGAGAGAGGTGGTCCTGGTTTCTCCAGCTTCCCTCCATTGTGAGAACAAATCTCACGCCCCACCAGAAAGCCGAGGTTGCCTTGTTGCAACAGCGGTTTGCTGATGTGTTCTGCCCTCTGCCAGGATGCAAAAACCTCATTCAACACCGCATAGCAACATCGCCAGGTGTAACGGGTCGCTCACATCTGTACCAGCTGCCCGAACACAAAAAGAAAACTGTAAAGGCCATGCTGGATGTGGGGATAATACAGGAGTCTAGCAGTGACTGCTTGTAGCCCCATCGTCCTCATGCACGAGTCCAATGGGTCTATACAGTTCACCGCAGATCACTGCAAGGTGATGGATGTGTCCAAGTTCTATGCCTATCCAATGCTGCAGTTTGACAAACTTCTGGACCAGTTTGGCGCTGCTCGCTTCTCTACAACACTGGATTTAACCAAGGGCTACTGGCAGATTCCCTTGTCACCAGAGTCTAAGGAAAAAAATGGTTTTCTCTATGCTGGACAGTTTGTATCAGTTCATGACACTTCGGTTCGAGCTTTTCAAAGCTACAGCCACATTTCAATGTCTCATGGACTGAGTGCTGTGGCCACAGGCTGTGTATGCTGCTGCCTACTTGGATGATGTACAGTAGCAGTTGGTGGCAGCATATGCAGCGGTGCTCGAGTCCTTGAGGTGGGCAGGGCTCACCCCCAACCAAAGAAGTGCACGGTCGGCCAGCAGGAGGTACGGTATCTGGGGTACCACTTAGGTGGCGGGCTGGTGGGAGATAAGATGGCAGCAATTGCGGCCACGCCAAAGAATGAGATGAAAAAGCAGGTGAAGCATTCCTGGGACTGGCAGGTTACTACAGGCAGTTCATCCCCACTTTTGCAGAGCTGACTAGTCCCCTGACCGACTTCACCCAAAAGGGTGCCTCAGATTCAATCCAGTGGACGGAGCAGTGTCACGTGACGTTCGAGGGGGTTAAACAAGCTCTCGGTGAGGAGCCACTGCTCCACATTCCTAACTTCTCTCTCCCTTTCCCACACATGTCGAACACAGGGCTGGGTGCCATTTTGTCCCAGGAGGTGGAGGGAGTCGATTACCCAGTAATGTACATTAGTCGGAAATTAGCAGAGAGGGAAAGGAAGTACAGAACCATGGAGAAGGAGTGTCTAGCCATCAGATGGGCAATCAAGTCAAGTCAATTTTATTTGTATAGCCCAATATCACAAATTTGCCTTAGGGGCTTTACAGCAACACAACATCTGGTCCTTAGACCCTTGCATCGGATCAGTGCCCTCCGCTTCTCCCTCCTGGGGGCACTGATTCATCCTATGTTTGGCCCATGCCTGCTCCACTGGCTCTACTGCATGAAGGATGCCAACGCGAAGATCACCCGTTGGTATCTGGCATTACAGCCATTTAAGTTGAAGGTGGTACATAGGCCAGGGGCACACATGGTGATGGAAGACTTCCTTTCTCACGTGTGTGTGTGTGTTTGTGTGTGTGTGTGTGTGTGGGGGGGGTTTGCTGGTGGCCGGATGTTGCCCGGCCTAAGTCAGTCGGTGGGGGTATGAGTTAGTGGGGTGTGATTTAGCATTGGCTGGAAGCGGAGAGAAGGGGAGTGGTTCACAGGAGAGCAGACATTTCTGTTAGCCTCAAGTGTAGCTAATTGACCAGTCCATGCTTATATGCTGCAGTGAAGCTGGGTCCTGGACTGACCCAGACGTGGACACAGAGCTGGAGAACCAGAGCGTAGGGAGCCACACGCCATGCTGAGAGAGCAGAGAGAGGCAGCAGCTCCAGCACCATAGCGCACTGGCCCGTGCAAGGAGAGAAACTTTGTAAAATAAAAAGCCTTTGTTAACCGCCTCAACTGTGTCCACATTTCCATCCAGAACCCCTCCCATGGCAACAGTCTTGCCACAATAAGAAGCCCAGAATTCACAGTTTTTAAAAAAAATTTATTTGTTGTAGTAAAAATTCAGGTGAGTCATTGCATTTGCCCTCCCAAAACCCTAAAATATTTTAGTTTCAGTAGAAGAGATTTGTTAGTCTTTAAATCTGCCAAAAGTCTTATTTAAGTACTGAGATTACCTTAACAGCTATTTGATACTATTTAAGGCATAACATTAAAAGCTATATGACATCTATCCCACGGTCTAGACAAAACAACCCCCACGGAGTTATATGAGCTTAGGTGCTCAGCATATCCTTTTCATATATATGCTTGTCTCTGAATGCAGCGCTACATTCCTGCACCACAGCACCACTCTTATTGTTGTATTACTCACTGTGGTCAACTTGCAGTTCATAAAATAAGAGCTGGATAAAGACTGTAATTTTAGGACATATAATTTAAGGTAACCCTTAGCTATAAAACCTACCCCTTGGTGTAAAACTATGCTTGGGTTAACGCTGTGCTCTGGGTAATAGATGCATCTGGAACATTGCCAGAATTATGCTTAGGGTTAGGGAGGCGGTTAAGGTTAAGGTTAAGGTTAGGGCAGAATAGGGTTGAGGTCAGGTTTGGGATAGAGGGTCTCTCCATCAGCCCACGATGGTGTTTAAACCAGGGGCTGGGCTTCCCTTTAAAAATACAGTCAGTGCAGTGAGGCTATGAGAAATTGCAGCAAAAGGGAGTTTAAGTTTGGATATACTTGAATAACAACCTCATAAAGCTGTTTTCCAAATATGTATGGAAAACATCTGCCTCTTATTCTCTATGGATTTTACCTATGTATTATTGTCTATCACCTATCCTGCTGTTATTTTTCCAGATAAGATTTGGGGAAGATCCTTGTGGGATGAATGGGATGCCTGTCCCCTGTTGAAACTCGCCAACATCAACATAGCTCAGTTCCTTGCAGGGTAATAAAGACTGAAGTTCAGAAAATTGGTGCGACAAATTCAAGACACTAGAATTGCAGGGTTTTCAGAGGAGACCGCTTTCATCTAGATAATTTCTGTTCTTGGCTGGCAAAAAGCCAATTCGTTTAGAAAAGGTTTATCTTTGAAACTTTCACTGAGAAAGCAAAGAACCTCTCTGACAAAAATGACAAAGGGCCCAAACCAACAGTCCTTCTTTAAGATCTGTGCAAACAAACCCGTTACAGATATCGTTTTTCATTCCGAAAGCATGAATAATGTTGTCTCATAATTAGACTGTTTGTTGCTGGTGTGAAGATTATGGGTGTTCAGAATAAACTACTATGTGGTTTTTGATGAAACAGACATGATGTCATTCAACTCTGCCCCATATTTTTCAGAAAGGGAGAGTGTATCTGATCAGTTATTCATTACCTGGTTTGTATGTCACAGTTTGATCAGTGTCAGGCGCATCCCTCCTACGCTCATAAACCACCCTTTTGTCATTGGTGGGTCTCTGTACTAGACTGTTATCCTACATGTCTGGTCATGATGCAGGGTCTCAACCACCAAACCTGCATGTCCTGTGACCCAAAGAATCCCTCACCTGCCTGTCACCTCACAAACTCTGACGGGAGGGGAGAAGCCCTGAGCTGGCTGAACAAACACTGCATCAAACTTGGCCGGAGGCTATCTATCCCTCAGTGATGTATTTTCCAACCCTACTAATGGACAGGTTACATATTATCCATTAAAATGGGCCTCCTCCACACAGAAAACATATACTGAAGATGTAGTGAAGACTTGACTGATCCTAATAGACACTACCAGAATAGTGTTGTCATCATTTCGGGGCCCTCACCCACATCCACAAAAATAAACAGGGATTTGGATCCTGTTAGCCAATCATTCTGCTTTTGAAATACATTGAATGATATAAGCAGGAATGGCATATGATGAGGTTATTTCATATTTAACATGCTGGTGAATTTTCAAGAATTGTTTTGCCAACAACCATGGTGGAGATGTTGTGTCATCGGGCGATGGCAGGGATCATAGTAGTGTTGTGAATGTGCTGCCAGTAGACATCAGAGGCAAAAACAGTTATGCTAAGCTAACAACTGCTATTGATTTCTCAATGCAGCCCAAAAACCAATTGAAGCCCACCTCAACCAATCCACAAACACAAAAGATAGCAATACTCGAAAGCTGGGGAGGAAACAAAAAATATATATAATCCAGTTAGTCAAGTAAATTCTTTATGAGACAGTACAAGCCTGTTTAATGCCATAAGCAATCATCAGCTGTCAATAAAGCTACTTGGGATCGAACATACCATTTACTGCCTCGTCATGCACATCCTCTTTCAATGTTGTATTCTGTAAATTGTGTAACCACAACATCCATTGCACAGTGTCTGTCTTGGGAGAGAGTGCTTTGAGTGGCTGTTGCAGCTAGAAAAGCGCTATAAAAAATGCAACTTGATGGATTGATTGATCACGTGCACATGGTCGTCCAATGGGGGAAGGGAGAGGTGCAACATTCAAAAATTCAAAAACACATGATTGCTAACGGTCCAATGGAGGGAGGGGGGGGTGGTATTTGTCTATTGGCATGATCTATTTATAATTACAAAATAGGTGCTTATATCGATGTCTGCTACTGCTGGCCACTTCATTGCTGTTATTCAATGTGGACATTTCTGGTTTGCAGATGATAAAATATTTGTCAGACACAGATTACTCATTTCACTGCCGGTTGAATACGTTTTGTTCTTTGAGAGGATTTTCCAGGTGGCTCAATAATTAATGTTTCTATCCACCAATGACCAAATATAAGGGCTTAAAGATGTCATTCTTTAAACATTTGTTTCTAAAGCTACACGTGTGCATTAAACCTCTTTTTAAATGTCCCCTCTGCTAGACCAACATACGTCGCTATTTTGTCGTTGTCCTCTCTCGTCACCATAGCTTGGTAGATACCTCCCTTTGTCTGGCATTCCCCCTCGAGGGGGCGTGACTCGTTCACACGGCAGTTGCAGTTGGGGGAGTCCGGTTGTGATGAGGGTGTCATTGATTTGTTGATGATTGTTGTGTTGTGGGATGATATTATGTGTTGAATGTTTGACATGCAGCTGTAACTCATTTTGATGGTGTTCCTATTGAACATCTTCCTCAGTTGGTGTTCGGGGTAAAGCACTTATTCAAAAGTTCAATAAACTGCTTACCAATGTTTGTGGCCACGGTATCACTGTAGGGTGGTTGTACCACGGTATCACTGTAGGGTGGTTGTACCACGGTATCACTGTAGGGTGGTTGTATCAGCTGATGTTTCGTCTTCTGCTTTTTTTGTTGGTTTTCTGGCAGTCAGTGTGTAATGGTGGTTGTACTTGAGCCGCTCTTTGAAATGCATCTTGGTATGGAGGTGCAGCTTCATTGAAGATGGACTCACTAGATGATCATGTTGAGAGTCTTCTATTAATGCTTTCTGGGGGTGTTCTTCAAGACGGAGGGTGGGTTGTTGCTTTCTCTATGGACATACTGCAGCGTGTTGTTGGGCTTCATGTATGGCTTGTATGTGTCATTCCTAAGGTCCACTGAGATGTCCAGAAAGTCCATTTGTTTTTGTTTTTTTGCTTGCTTCAATAGTAAATTTTAGCAGACTTTTCTTAATGTGCCCAACCTCTCTTGGTGTTTTGCTACAAATTGCTAGCCCATCATCCCTATAGAGTCCGACATTGATGTCTAGGTCTTGTAATTGAGATAACAAATATATTCCAATTAGTTCACATGCTTCTGATATCTGTGAGTTCTACCCCTCCATAAGCAAAGAGTTACTATCCAAAGGCATTGATTCTGCCGCAAAATACACAGTGATATCCGAGCAAGACAGAGACATTATATACCAGGCGAAGGAATCACATTTGTACCACATTGGAGACCTGTGGCAGAAAAAAGGTAGTAGCAAATTTGATGTAACCATGGGCAGCTTCGATGGGGCAGAAACATACTCGCTGATCAGCCAAAACATTAAAACCACAGACAGGTAAGTGAATAACATTGATTATCTCATTACATTGGCACCTGTCAAGGGGTGGGATGTATTAGGTGGCAAGTGAACAGTCAGTTCATGAAGTTGATGTTTTAGAGAAGCAGGAAAAATGGGCAAGTGCAGCGTTTCTCAAAGTGTGTGCCTCCCCGGGGCAAAGAGGCATGACAGAAGAGGTGCACGTGACCGGGGGGATGTAGTGTGGAACTACTGTTTTGACATTGGAATCTTTTTCATGGCAGAACAATCAACACAACGTGTTCTCATGAGACAGAGAGTGTGTAGGCTCACAGAATGGAGAGATGTTTGACAGGGATGAAAAGAAAGACAGGCGATGCTTCCGACACAAACAAGACAAAGTGCTTAGCTGATGGTCATCAACCAAAAACCAAGTTAAGAAAATATGACGAAGCTTGTCTTGTTCTTGGGTTCACGGTGAATGTGGTGGGAGATGAGGAGATAGCAGTGTGTATTTTATGTCTGAAAACTCTGGCAGCTGGTAGCATGAGACCAAACACATGAAGAAGACACTTAGAGACACTACACCCCAGTAAGGTCAATAAGCCACTCGAGTTCTTCCAGAGAAGACTTGGTGCATATCGTCAGCAGGAACACTGCTTTGTAAAAGCTGCATCAGTGAACAACAAAGCACTAATGGCACCACACAAAGTCACACACACAACTGCCCAGTGCAAGAAACCACACACAATAGCAGAGGGGCTCATACTTCCCACGGCTTTAGATATGCTGTCAACATGTTGGTGAGACAAGTGCTGCAACATTGAAGCTGTCCCTCTGTCCAATGATGCAGCTGCAAGACGTATATGTGACATTTCAAATGATCTTGAAGAACAACTTATTGAAAAACTGAAAGACAAACGTTTGGCCTGACAAGTGGATGACGCAACTGAGCAATAAAGACTGCTTCTTTATTGCTTAGGTTCGTTTTGTCACGTCAGAGTCAGTGTGTGAGGATTTGCTGTTTTACAAGTATGTCCCAGTAGAGCGACTGCTGATGAGCTCTTTAGACTCCTGGACTGTTCTGTGACACAACATGGGCTGAAATGGCAGAACTGTGCGGGCGTTTGCACGGATGGTGCACAGACCATGGCAGGGAAAATGAAGGGAGTGCAGCCACTAATCAAGAGGGTCTCAGCAAATGTGCAATGGACGCACTGTCATACACAGAGAAGTGCTAGCATCAAGACAGATTAGCCCTGACCTAAACCAGGTTTTGACCCATGCTGTTAGCGTGGTCAGTTTCATCAGAACAAGATCCCTGAGAGCGCGGCTGCTCTCTGCACTTGGTGAGGCGATGGGAGCTGAACATTCAGCTGTGTTGTTTCACAGCTGAATGTGTGTGAGACACACACACAAGTCGCAAGTCTTTGAGCTCAGAGAGGAAATTCGGGTGTTTCTGGAGGAGGAGCGTATGCAGGAAGTTGCAAGCAAGTTTAGTGATGAACAATTTCTGATTAAACTGGCCTGTCTCTGCGATATATCTGGAAAGCTGAATGAATTAAATCTTCAGCTTCAAGGCAGAAACAAGCACCTTCCTTACCTGGCAGACAAGATCAGTGCATTCACTCTAAAGCTTGAGATGTGGGGCATGCAACTTGATGAAGGAAATACTGATTTCTTTGAGAATCTGAGTGAATTTGTTGAAACCGGTGATTCTGGAGCCACCACAGTGATTTCTTGTCTTAGGAGCACATCTCTTCCCTGAGAGGACTCTTTCAAATATACTTCCCAAACAACAGTGCTCAGTATGACTGGGTGACAGATCCATTCAATGCAGCAGCACCTGCTGATGTCAGCTCTGCTGAAGAGGACCAGTTCATGGAGATGACCTCTGACTCCACCCTGAGGCTGAGCTTTACAGCTCAGACACTGAGGGAATTCTGGCTTGGTGTGGAGAGGGAGTATCCACTCATAGGACAGAGGGCTGTGGGCATTCTGCTGCCCTTCGCCACATCCTATCTCTGTGAGATGGGCTTTTCTGCTGCTGCCTCACTTAAAACAAAGTACAGATCTAAGCTCAACATTGAGCATGACTTGAGAGTGGTGGTATCAAGCCTGCAACCCCATTGTGAAAGAGGTGCAGTGCAAAACAGGCTCATTGCAGCCACTAATGCAGTGATAAGACTTGAGCTCTCACAAACTGACTTGCTCATCGTTTGCCCCAAATATCTGCATTTTTTTTCTGTTTTTGCACAGATTGAACTTTATTGTTATGTTCTAGCAAAGTGATTTTAAAATTTTATTTCATTTTTTGCTGTTTTTGAAAAAGCACACAGACTGATGGCGCAATCTAGTGAGAGACATCATAAAAAGAAGTTTGATAAAGTTGAAACTTGTGTTTGTTATTTCCACAACAGAAATTACTGAAAGAAAAGTGAAACAAATGTTCATGATCTTGATGTTATTTAAATAAAGTTAAACTTGGCCCATTTTGTTGGGGCGGGGGGCATGACAATTTTTCTTCCTCCAAAGGGGGGGCATGACAGAAAAAGTTTGTGAGCCACTGGGCAAGCATATGGGTCACAGTGACTTTGACAAGGGCCAAATTGTGATGGCTAGACAACTGGTTCAAAGCATCTTCAAAACGACAGATCTTGTGGGATGTTCCCCGTATGCAGCAGTCAGTACCTACCAAAAATGGTCCAAGGAGGGACAACCAGTGAACTGGTGAAGGGGTCGGTCATGGGCACCCAAGGCTCACTGATGCACATGGGGAGCTAAGGCTAGCTTGTCTGGTCCGAGCCCACAGAAGAGCTACTGTAGCTCAAATTGCTGAAAAGGTTAATGCTGGCTATAATACAGGTGTCAGAACACACAGTGCATCACAGCTTGCTGTGTAGAGAGTGACCACGTTGACCGTCCACCACTGAAAGCACCTATTATGGGGACGTGACCGTCAGAACTGGACCTTGGAACAGTGGAAGAAGGTGGCCTAGTCTGATGAATCACATTTTCTTTTATATCATGTGGATGGCCGGGTGTGTGTGCTTCATTTACCTGGGGAAGAGATGGCACCAGGATGCACTATGGGAAGAAGACAAGCCAGCGGAGACATTGTGATGTCCTGGGCAATGTTCTGCTGGGAAACCTTGGGTCCTGGCATTCATGTGGATGGTACTTTGACACATACCACCTACCTAAACATCGTTGCAGACCAGGTACACCCCTTCATGGCAACGGTATTCCTTGATGGCAGTGGACTCTTTCAGCAGGTTAATGCCCCCTGCCACACTAAAAAAATTGTTCAGGAATGGTTTGAGGAAAAATGACAATGAGTTCAAGGTGTTGCCTTGGCCTCCAAACTCCCCAGATCTCAATCTGATTGATCATCTATGGGATGTGCTGGAAAAACAAGTCTGATCCATGGAGGCCCCACCTTGCAACTCACAGGACTTAAAGGATCTGCCGCTAATGTCTTGTGCCAGATACCAGAGGACACCTTCAAAGGTCTTTTGGAGTCCAAGCCTCAATGTGTCAGAGCTGTTTTGGCAGCACGAGGGGGATATACACATTAGGTAGGTGGTTTTAATGTTTTGGCTGATCTCTGTGTGTGTGTGTGTGTGTGTGTGTGTGTGTGTGTGTGTGTGTGTGTGTGTGTGTGTTTTTGTGTGTGTGTATCAACACAGATACAGGAAAAAAGATTTTAATACACTGCAGTACAGGTCTGTTTCGTGCGTCTCGCACTCATCAGCTGCATATATATATATATATATATATATATATATATATATATATATATATATATATATATATTTAGCACTGAGCATAGTTGAAGGCAATTATTTTATACCACTATGCATTTTTACAATGGTCTGAAACAGAGTTGGATCTGGAATCCCCTATTTGATCATGAACTTTACATCATGCTTTAGAGGTGCATAGTCAGTATAGCTGCAGATGTAGTGAAAAACATGCCTGGTGAGGATATGTAAGAATTACTGTGTAAGCTGTGAACAAATAGATTTGTGAGGGTCTTCGATCCGGCGTTGTGAGGAAAATGAAGACTACCATTTCCAGTAGGTTTGATCTCTAGGTGCCTATTTTATGAAAAGAATGGTTATGTGTCAGTACCATTATTTTTTCTGAGGTCATATTCACTCACTGATGCAAATAAACTGGTGTTTTACAAGTACACAAGTGAATGAGCCATTCTGCAATTTAGCTGTTCTCTTCATGTTGGTTAATTCTGGGTGTGAACAAAGTACAGCTGTGGGTAAACACTGTCAATAATATAACTCAATATCAGCTATTGTAGAGGTCACATAATTCAACCAATGCCCTACATGCAGCTGGTCAGCTCCAGTAATAAAGATTTACACTGAAAAAAATGCAATAGCTCACTGAATATATGCTTGAATATTACTATTGCATGTACACTATTAAATAATTTATGATGAAATCATTGAATCAATTCTACTACCCCATAGTCATGCACTTAACATGGTGATGGCACCAATGACATGAGTCATTTCTGGTGCTTTTGCAGTGTTCTCATTGTGCCTCCCGCGCTTCCTGTTTTCCCCCTGATCCGATCTTTCCATAGGCACTAATAACTCACCATTTCCTGTCTGAATCACTCAACCCCCCTCAAAGTGTACAGTTTGTTCATTTTATCCTTCGGGAGTATTCTGAAGCACATGCACTCCTCCTCTCTTAAGACCCTTAACCCTATTCTTTGACTCACTGCAACCTCCCTCCAAGCCATTATTTGTATCACCACCCATCCAAGCTTCTAACTTCTACGGTGCCATGTATGCTTCATATGGCCTTGTTTTCTGCAGTTACATCTATGCTCCTCTTTCATAGAAAAAAGCCACTTTATTTTGTCATTGTGTTCTTCAACAAATTGCATTCTTACAATGAACGTGTTGTCTGCATGTAACCATCCTATTGTACAGGAGCAGTGGGCAGCTGCAGCCCCCGGGGACCAACTCCAGTTCTTCTTTCCACTGCCTTGCTCAGGGGCACAGACAGGAGTATTAACCCTAACATGCATGTCTTTTTGATGGTGGGAAGAAACCGGAGCACCCAGAGGAAACCCACGCAGACACGGGGAGAACATGCAAACTCCACACAGAAAGGACCTGGGACAGCCTGGGGTTCGAACCCAGGACCTTCTTGCTGTGAGGCAACAGTGCTAACCACTGGGCCACCGTATTTCTCTAGGTCTGGGGTAGTGACACCTTCTGGCTAATGCTGACATACTGCAATTTGAATGGCACTTCCTTCAGCAGAACAAGTGTTGTTAATGGACATATTTTACATAATCTGTGGCTCCTTTTTATTCTTGTCTATACAGTATGCAATCTACTGTAAGTGACAAGGTGTCAGCATGCATACAAGGGAACGAGGGATCCCACATTTGTTGTAGTTAGTCTAATCTAATGTGTCTCTGCATGCAAACCGCCAGGCCCAGACTTTCAGTCTAGAGGTCTAAAAAGCAACTCGGAGAGAGACGACACTTGAACTGGTTTTATGATGTTCTGTACAGTATATCCTGCCCCATGGTGTTCCACCTGAAACACATTCATTAAATCAACTCCCTCTGCCAGTTAGCTAAATAACCCCATGATATTATTCTCACACCTCCTAAATGAAGCTGCAAAGTTACACCTTTCAGCACAGCCATAAATTGTTACTTATGCCATCAGTATTTAATGACAGAGGTGAGCAGGAGAGAAAGGAGGTTTATCAGGTAAGGGGGGCAGTCATCTAAACATTTAAAGGATTGCACATAAAGTCATACTTAAGAGTTATGGAGGGACAGGGAGCATGCAGTTAGACATACTGGTAACGACGTAATGGCAGCCATTGTTATATAAATAGTGTGTGAGGATAAACTGTCAAAGTTTAAGAACAATTATGAAGATTTAAAGAGGGCTTTATTTACCGCATAGATCCACAGAGATCTAGCTAAACAAAACAGGGGCAAATTCCCAGCTGAAACCTCCTACACCTAACAAAAATTAGCATCTGAAAAAAGCAAACATTGTAACTTGGGAGTACATAAGGCAGTTAAACGTTAACAGCAGAGTTTTACAGCAGAGACCTAATAGCCTGGGTGGATAATAAACCTGATGGATTTGGTGAGCGGAGAGTACGATCTCACATTAAGGGCAGAACATGGCTGAGCCTTTGGGAGAGCTAAGGAGCCAGGCTTGAAAGTGTCCTCGCTGCCTCTGACGTTCTTCAACCTCTTTTGTGGCTTCAAACCTCATGTCTTTGGCCCGCATTCACTCTCTATTTATGCAAGAAAATAAAGAAGAGAACGCTGCCCCTCCTAAATCCGTAAACTGCAATTAAGCTAAATTCCAAGTTTATTTCCAAATGCCATTCTTGCTCCAGACCATGTGAGAGGCTTCAGTCTAAAATTATCACACATTTGGTCAGGAGGCCAAGAGGGAGCCAGCCCAATGACTGTCCTTTCACAGGCTTGAGGATCACAGCGACATTACAGATGGTCGTTACACTTGTCATGATGGCTAGGATGGCCATAATTCAGAGACTTATAGTTTAAAGTTGCAGTGAAAAAGGTCTCTGTATATGACCTGTATTTGTGGACCAAGCAAATCAATTAGAGCGGCTATCACAGTTTGTGCTTTTTCCATTTTCATATTGCCAAAAGGTGAGAAATGTTGTTAATTCTGAGATAATTCTGAGATGGAGCCACTGCCAGTGATGCTTATAATTAAGAGAGTGAAAGGGGGGGGGGTGTAAACAAAAAGAAAATGCAGAAGAAGAGAAAAGGGGTAGAGAAAGAAAACTGACGAACTGATAATGCATGATAATGACATCAAAGGTCATCACATGTATTTTTTCTGTGATCCCGCCGGCCTGTCCATGTGGTGAGACAGCTGCAGTACAGGTACCGCTGTGGCCTCTGTGCTTTATGAGAGCCCTTCTAACCAATGCTCTGCCTTATGGTAGCAAACAAAGAGCAGCCTCGGCACGTCTTGTCTGTCACTCCATCATCTCTCCCTCTCTCTCATTCTACTCATCATATGTTTACACACAAGTAGTGTAAGTGACAGGGCTGTAATCGGAAGTTAACAACCGTGTCATTTGGAAGAATGTTGTCTTTTCCTGGGAGCGTGGTGGTAAGGAGAGAAAAACAAGGTTTACATGTCGCAGGGAGGGGCAAAGCGTCAACCATGCATTATCCCCTATCGGCTGTGGTCAGAAAGGGGCGTCCACTTGTGGGAGAGGTAGACAAAAAAACACCAAAAATTGTAAAGCCTTGGGAGAAATTGTCATATAAAATACGAAAGCAGTGGCTCTCAATCTGCACCAAGATAATGAAAACTGAAAAAAAGACCAAGTAAAACAGATGGGACAAGCTGTACTTCTGACCATGACTCCTCAGTAGAATGACTCTTTTTTGACTTTACAACCATTTTAGGCTCCCATACCTTCTGTAGCTCAGGGGTTTTCTGCTTACGGCTGGCGGTGAGTCAGTCAGTCAGCGAGATGCCATCTGCAAACAACAGGGAGTAAAGCGTCATTCATGCCATCCTGTGCTCTTGGAATATGGTCAGTGTCATTTTATGAAGCCTACATATCTGTTTTCTTTCCTTTGATATTGGCTCAGTTCACCACCTTGAACCGGAAATAGAAATTATCAACTGGCATGAGATTAAAACTGCCCTTTCGATAGGGCAGTTTTCTTACAGCCTTGTGTTGTTGGAAAGTGTATCTCCTGAAGAGAGGCGTACGACTAACAGGCTGGCATTCTTTCCCTCCTGGAGAAAATTAAAAATGAAAAGGTTAGAGCGCACTATATCTCCCTCTGTGTATGCCAACACTTTGCAAGGCAGGTGAGGAACTCTTCAGCCTTGCTGCGCTTCCTGAGGTCATGGACACACATGTTGTGTCTTCTAGAAACCAGTGAGCTGAGGGGGGCTGTGCTGCCATGCGGGACGGTCTGAGGCTGAGCTGTCAGTCAACTTCTGACACACCATCAAGAAGAGCATGTGAATCACATGTGGCTTTGTGCTTTTTTCAGATTTTTTCTCCCCAGTTGTATCTGGCGAACTACCCCACTCTTCCAAGCCGTCCTGGTCTCTGCTCCACCCCCTCTGCTGATCCTAGCAGGGCTGCAGACTACCACATGCCTCCTCCCATACATGTGGAATCACCAGCTGCTTCTTTTCACCTGACAGTGAGGAGTTTCACCAGGGGGACGTAGCGCGTGGGAGGATCACGCTATTCCCCCCAGCTCCCCCTCCCCTCCGAACAGCTTCCCCGACCGACCAGAGGAGGCGCTGGTGCAGCAACCAGGACACATACCCACATCTGGCGTCCCACCTGCAGACACGGCCAACTGTGTCTGTAGGGACTCCTGACCAAGCCAGAGGCAACACGGGGATTCGAACCGGCGATCCCCATGTTGGTAGGCAACGGAATAGACCGCTACCAGACGCATGTGAATAAGCTTTCTGAACAAATTGTGTAGCCAGTTAAGAACACGTCTCGGTGTCTGAAGATGAAAATAAGGACAGCATCCAAGGGAGTTGAATCAAGTGCAAGTGGACTTGGTATATATCCGTGAAGACGTTTCGCCTCTCATCCGAGAGGCTTCCTCAGTTCGTGCCTTTCCCTCTTGGATGAGAGGTGAAACGTCTTCACGGATATATACCAAGTCCACTTGCACTTGATTGAACTCCTTTGGATAACCATGACCTGGATGAATGAGGACATTCACAGACAAGGACAGCACCATTTTTTGATGCTCAGACTAATGGTTAACATGTGGGAGCGACAACGCGCGCCACTCTCTTAAGCATGCCACTGACTCCTGCTGTCGCTACCGGACATTTCCACCTGCTATGTGACAATACCTTCCCTGTACAGAACAAAAGGTCACAAATGGCATTATCTATTCAGCAACTGCTGAATTCAGCAGCAGGTCTTCTTCTGTGATCCTGCCTTATGTTGAGAAAACCCAGCAGCAGGTCTTCTTCTGTGATCCTGCCTTATGTTGAGAAAACCCAGCAGCAAGTCTTCTTCTGTGATCCTGCCTTATGTTGAGAAAACCCAGCAGCAGGTCTTCTTCTGTGATTCTGCCTTATGTTGAGAAAACCCAGCAGCAGGTCTTCTTCTGTGATTCTGCCTTATGTTGAGAAAACCCAGCAGCAGGTCTTCTTCTGTGATTCTGCCTTATGTTGAGACAACCCAGCAGCAAGTCTTCTTCTGTGATCCTGCCTTATGTTGAGAAAACCCAGCAGCAGGTCTTCTTCTGTGATTCTGCCTTATGTTGAGAAAACCCAGCAGCAAGTCTTCTTCTGCGATTCTGCCTTATGTTGAGAAAACCCAGCAGCAGGTCTTCTTCTGTGATCCTGCCTTATGTTGAGAAAACCCAGCAGCAGGTCTTCTTCTGTGATTCTGCCTTATGTTGAGAAAACCCAGCAGCAGGTCTTCTTCTGCGATTCTGCCTTATGTTGAGAAAACCCAGCAGCAGGTCTTCTTCTGCGATTCTGCCTTATGTTGAGAAAACCCAGCAGCAAGTCTTCTTCTGCGATTTTGCCTTATGTTGAGAAAACCCAGCAGCAGGTCTTCTTCTGTGATCCTGCCTTATGTTGAGAAAACCCAGCAGCAGGTCTTCTTCTGTGATCCTGCCTTATGTTGAGAAAACCCAGCAGCAAGCCTCTTCTGTGATCCTGCCTTATGTTGAGAAAACCCAGCAGCAACTCTTCATCTGTGATCCTGCCTTATGTTGAGAAAACCCAGCAGCAAGTCTTCTTCTGTGATCCTGCCTTATGTTGAGAAAACCCAGCAGCAGGTCTTCTTCTGTGATCCTGCCTTATGTTGAGAAAACCCAGCAGCAAGTCTTCTTCTGTTATCCTGCCTTATGTTGAGAAAACCCAGCAGCAAGTCTTCTTCTGTGATTCTGCCTTATGTTGAGAAAACCCAGCAGCAGGTCTTCTTCTTCTGAGGTGAAAATGGCAGTTCAAGAGAACACTAAACAAATCACAGCCGTGAAAGAGTCATTTGATGCTGTATGTGCTGAGATAAATGATATGAAGGACAGAGTTGTCAACGTTGAATCACAGCTTGAAAAATACAAGGCATACGCTGAAACACAGGAGAAGCGGATCTCTCGCCTGGAGGGGGCGCTGTTCACGCCGTTGGAATGTAAAACTATACGGCTTGGCCGAGAGGGAGAAGCAAGACTTGCGGCAAGAGGTTATCCAGGTGTGCCAGTCTGCTTTACCGGAGGCGAAGGATAAAGTACCAGACGTGGTGGATACGGTGCACCGCCTCGGTCCTAAGAAACCCAGCAACAACCAACCCAGAGGCGTCATCATGCAGTTCACATCCAGGGTCCACCGTGATGCTGTCTGGCGGGCCGCGGAGAAGTCAGCCTCCCTGAAGGACAACAACTTAAAGCTGGCAGAGGATCTGTCAGCTGATGAGCGCGACCGGAGAAACCGCCTCTGGCCCGCCGTGGAGAAAGCACGCAGGGGAAATAAGTTAGCGTGTTTCGTCGGGGGACGCGCGTTCGTGAATGGGAAAGAAATATTTCCACCTCCATGACGTTTTCTGAGGCAGCACAAGGTACAAACTGAAGTAATACACGGTTCAACTGCCTTCTATTCATCTCTTACATTGACTGCTCTTTCTTCTTGTTACTTGATAGTAGGTACACTCAAAAGCTAACCAGGTTTAAGCTGCCATGTATTTCTCAGTTATTTATCATTTGAATATGCACTTTATTTTAAGCACTCATGCATACACTGAGTATTGTGTGAGTTGAACAGCAGCTATTTTTGTTGGACTATTTAAAACGAGTGAGAGATTTCACTTTTTGCCTTCAAAACTCACACACTCACATGAGGTGAGCTATATGTTACTTTGGCTGTATTTTATTATAAATACGTTTTGTTATGGCTCAATATCACTGGTCCTTCATCCAGGGTTTGCAGTTCTCACCTTCAACAGCACTCTCTTAAGTGACCACAGGTTCTCAATTTAACCACTTCTTCACTTATTTGGTCTAAGCTTTCACTTGTTTGTCCTTTTTTCTTTTTTTCTTTCCTTGCTCTATCCTCATGTCGTTGTCTATGATCTCTTTAAATGCGAGAGGTTTAAGAAGCAATGTGAAACGTAAAGCCATATTTTTATATTGTAAGCGGTTTGGCACAGATTTTTGCTTTATACAAGAGTCCCACTCAATTGAGCAAGACAAGTGTTTCTGGAGGTCGCAGTGGGGAAATGATTTGTGGTTGTCCCATGGTACAGAGCGTTCTGCTGGTGTTTGAATACTGAAAAACAGATTTAATGGAAAAATCTTAATTTCTGACTGTGATAAAGACGGTCATTATATTTTTCTGATACTTGAGGTTGCACACTCTATCTATATTTTAGTCAATGTGTATGGATTTAACAGTCAAACAGAGAATAGTCTTTATTTTGACAGGTTGGAAGAGCGTTTACTGCACTGGCTGTCCAAATATCCAGGTTCTTTTATAATCTTTGGTGGAGACTTTAATGCTGTATTTGATAATTGCATGGATAGGTGGTCTTCTAGGGGTTTAGACTCCTCTAACTCACATGTAAAGTTGTTTGCACAAAGATTTGATTTATTAGATTCATGGAGGGATTCTCATCCAGCTCAAAGAGCATACACATGGTGCAATAAGACACAAACCAGTCACTCACGAATTGATTATTGGCTTATTTCAAAAGACTTGAAAGAAGTTAAAACTGACATTTTTCCTACGCCGCTTTCAGATCACAAAACAATTCACTTAAATATCTCTTTGTCATCATCTTCTGATGCTAAAGCGTCATATTGGAAGCTTAACAATACTATCCTTGAGCATAAGGAAGTAGTTACTGAAGTTCATAGTTTAATAAGGCTTCACTGGAGCAAAGCTCGGGCTGAAAATATGTTTTGTAACAACTGGGAGCTTTTGAAATATGAACTTGGCAATTTTTTTCGTAAATATAGCATTTGTTTGGCAAAGAAAAGAAGGGCTGACGAGAATGAAACAATACATAAGATTACATCTTTAACATCCAAACCACAAGAGGCTCTCAATGACTATGATAAGGCAGAACTAATTGACTTGCAGCATAGGTTAGATGAGATTTATAAGCGCAAAGCTGAAGGAGCATTTGTTAGGTCTCGCAAAAAGTGGCTTGAAGAAGGAGAGCAAAACTCTGCATATTTTTTCAGACTCGAGAAACACCAATCCAGCACTAACTCTATTCTACAACTAAATATTAATGGGACAATTTCTAATGATAAGAATACCATAGCAAAGTATTGTGCTGATTTTTATAGTAAACTCTACTCTTCCAGTTATTGCCCTCAAGCTGCTTCTGATTTTTTTAACTCCATAGATAATATTACTCAGCTGAGTGAGGCTGACAGTGAGTTCTGTGATAGGTCAATTTCTCTGAATGAGGTCGCAGATGCTATAAAGTGTCTAAAAGTTAATAAGTCCCCTGGTACAGATGGCCTTACTGCCGAACTTTATAAGCAGTTCTCTGACAGCTTAGCCCCATTTCTTGTGGAAGTCTTTAAGGAAAGTATTGATAGGGGTGCGCTCCCTCCCACTTTATCTCAAGGCCTAATCACCCTGATTCCCAAACCTAGAAAGGACCCCCTATTCTTAGATAATTGGCGACCAATTTCCTTATTGAACAACGATTACAAGATACTAGCGCTGATTCTTGCAAATAGAGTAAAACCTGTTTTAGATACTGTTATTGATGAGTGTCAGTCCGGGTTTATGCAGAATCGTCATATTTCAAATAACATAAGACTAATCTTAGATATAATAGACTACCCAGAATTTGTGCAGGATGAGAGTTTTATTCTTCTTTTGGATTTTTATAAGGATTTGGCTCCTTAGAACATGATTTTATTATTACTGCTTTGAAGAAATTTGGTTTTGGTCAATCCTTTCGCAATGAAGTTAATACTTTATATTCCAATAGTAATAGTTCCATAAAACTTGTTAGTGGTACTTCCCCAAGATTTTCTTTGAAACGTGGAGTGAGGCAGGGGTGCCCCCTTTCAGTGTATCTGTTTCTTCTTTCTGTACAACTCCTTAATTTACATATTAAACTCGGTTCATTAAAGGGTATGGTCATAGCTGACAGAGAAATATCTATAAGTCAACTGGCAGACGACACGGCTCTCTTTCTCAGAGATGCCTTGCAAGTTTCTGTCGCTATCAACAGTATCCAGTCCTTCTCGAAAGCCTCTGGACTTTTCCTTAATCTTAATAAATGTGAACTCTTGCCTGTTAAAGATTGTTTGGCGACCTCAATTCATGGGATTCCTGTGAAAGACTCTGTAACATACCTCGGTATTCAAATCACTAAAGATAGGCAATCCAGAAGATCTGTAAACTTCCGCCCTATTATAGAAAAGTCCCAAAAAATCTTTAATCACTGGCTGCAGAGAGACTTGTCTCTAAGGGGTAGAGTTCTGCTTTCGAAGGCAGAAGGAATCTCTCGTCTAACCTATGCTGCTCAGTCCTTACATGTCGATAACACAATCTGCAAATCAACTGATAAAATGTTAAACACATTTTTATAGAAAAACAAAACCCACTATTTACGAAAATCTGTTACTTTAAGCGCGTACGACAAAGGTGGTTTGAATTTTATTGATTTTGGTGCACTCAACAATACCTTCAAGATAAATTGGATAAAAAATATTTGAAAAATCCCACATCTATCTGGAATTTCATTTCACATCATGTGTTCTCAAACTTAGGCGGCCTTAATTTCCTGCTGCTGTGTAATTATAGCATTCCAAAAATACTTCTGAAACTTTCTCACTTCCATCAACAGGTCCTTTTAGCGTGGGCATTGATATACAAACACAATTTCTCTCCACAGAATTGTTTTATCTGGAACAACTGTAATATTGTTTATAAGAACAAAACATTGTTTTTGGACAGATGGTTTAACAATGGTCTTGTTTTAGTTGGTCAATTGTTCAAAAAAGATGGGCTGCTATATAGTTACTCTGAATTTCTAATGAGATATAATGTACCAGTAACGCCTAGAGAATTTTCGGTGGTATTTGATACTATCCCTTCTGGTTTGTGCATGTTATTCAGGTCCTCTGGCAGCTCTCCTCTCATATCATTCAACCCTCCTGATGTGTCACAGTCTCCTCTTGGTACTGTCTGCTTCTCATCGTGTAAACTGCTGAACTCCAGAATAAGAGCCATGTTTCAAAAAAACTTTGTGAATGACGTTGAATGGAAGAAAGTTTGGTCGTTACCACAAAGATTTTTTGTAACAAACAAAGTCAAAGAGATTTCATTTAGATTGCTACACAAATTCTACCTTGCAAAACAATATTTATCAAAGTTTAAAAATGATATAGATGTTGAATGTTCTTTTTGCCAAATGCATCCTGAAACATGTGTCCACTTATTCTGGTCATGTCAGTTCACTTATAAATTCTGGAGAGACTTCCACAAGTTTATCGCTGATTTTGTCTTTTCTGATTTTCGCCTTTACTATAAGAATTTTTGGTTTTCATAATTTTAATCACAAAGATGGTGATGCATTCTTTTTTATAAATATGCTTTTATTTTTAGCCAAGTTTCATATACATAAATGTAAATTCTCCAACAGAAAGCCTGAACTCTTTGCACTTAAAAAGAAGTTGAACAATATATAAGGACAATCTCTACTTCAAAAAACACAAAGGCTTTAAAAACTATCAACATTTGCAAATCTCTGAATCTGTTTAAATAAAATATGATCTCGCCTTTATTTATTTTATTTTTTTCTGTTATTTTTATTTATTTTTTATAATTTGCTTTTCTCTTTTGTGTCTTTATTGTTTTTTTTATCTTCAATCTATTTTTGTGGTGTCTCGTGTGTCTCTATTTTGCTCTGTTTTAATGTATTTGAAGTATCAATAAAGAAAGAAGAAGAAGAAAAAAAAGCAGGTCTTCTTCTGTGATTCTGCCTTATGTTGAGAAAACCCAGCAGCAGGTCTTCTTCTGTGATTCTGCCTTATGTTGAGAAAACCCAGCAGCAAGTCTTCTTCTGTGATCCTGCCTTATGTTGAGAAAACCCAGCAGCAGGTCTTCTTCTGTGATTCTGCCTTATGTTGAGAAAACCCAGCAGCAAGTCTTCTTCTGTGATCCTGCCTTATGTTAAGAAAACCCAGCAGCAAGTCTTCTTCTGTGATCCTGCCTTATGTTGAGATAACCCAGCAGCAGGTCTTCTTCTGTGATGCAGCAGGTCTTCTTCTGTGATTCTGCCTTATGTTGAGAAAACCCAGCAGCAGGTCTTCTTCTGTGATCCTGCCTTATGTTGAGAAAACCCAGCAGCAAGTCTTCTTCTGTGATTCTGCCTTATGTTGAGAAAACCCAGCAGCAGGTCTTCTTCTGTGATCCTGCCTTATGTTGAGAAAACCCAGCAGCAGGTCTTCTTCTGTGATTCTGCCTTATGTTGAGAAAACCCAGCAGCAAGTCTTCTTCTGTGATCCTGCCTTATGTTGAGAAAACCCAGCAGCAAGTCTTCTTCTGTGATCCTGCCTTATGTTGAGAAAACCCAGCAGCAGGTCTTCTTCTGTGATGCAGCAGGTCTTCTTCTGTGATTCTGCCTTATGTTGAGAAAACCCAGCAGCAGGTCTTCTTCTGTGATCCTGCCTTATGTTGAGAAAACCCAGCAGCAAGTCTTCTTCTGTGATCCTGCCTTATGTTGAGAAAACCCAGCAGCAGGTCTTCTTCTGTGATCCTGCCTTATGTTGAGAAAACCCAGCAGCAGGTCTTCTTCTGTGATTCTGCCTTATGTTGAGAAAACCCAGCAGCAAGTCTTCTTCTGTGATCCTGCCTTATGTTGAGAAAACCCAGCAGCAAGTCTTCTTCTGTGATCCTGCCTTATGTTGAGAAAACCCAGCAGCAGCTCTTCTTCTGTGATCCTGCCTTATGTTGAGAAAACCCAGCAGCAAGTCTTCTTCTGTGATCCTGCCTTATGTTGAGAAAACCCAGCAGCAGGTCTTCTTCTGTGATGCAGCAGGTCTTCTTCTGTGATTCTGCCTTATGTTGAGAAAACCCAGCAGCAGGTCTTCTTCTGTGATCCTGCCTTATGTTGAGAAAACCCAGCAGCAAGTCTTCTTCTGTGATCCTGCCTTATATTGAGAAAACCCAGCAGCAGGTCTTCTTCTGTGATGCAGCAGGTCTTCTTCTGTGATTCTGCCTTATGTTGAGAAAACCCAGCAGCAAGTCTTCTTCTGTGATCCTGCCTTATGTTGAGAAAACCCAGCAGCCAGTCTTCTTCTGTGATCCTGCCTTATGTTGAGAAAACCCAGCAGCAAGTCTTCTTCTGTGATTCTGCCTTATGTTGAGAAAACCCAGCAGCAGGTCTTCTTCTGTGATTCTGCCTTATGTTGAGAAAACCCAGCAGCAAGTCTTCTTCTGTGATTCTGCCTTATGTTGAGAAATCCCAGCAGCAACTCTTCTTCTGTGATCCTGCCTTATGTTGAGAAAACCCAGCAGCAGGTCTTCTTCTGTGATTCTGCCTTATGTTGAGAAAACCCAGTAGCAGGTCTTCTTCTGTGATCCTGCCTTATGTTGAGAAAACCCAGTAGAAGGTCTTCTTCTGTGATCCTGCCTTATGTTGAGAAAACCCAGCAGCAGGTCTTCTTCTGTGATCCTGCCTTATGTTGAGAAAACCCAGCAGCAAGTCTTCTTCTGTGATCCTGCCTTATGTTGAGAAAACCCAGCAGCAGGTCTTCTTCTGTGATCCTGCCTTATGTTGAGAAAACCCAGCAGCAGGTCTTCTTCTGTGATTCTGCCTTATGTTGAGAAAACCCAGCAGCAAGTCTTCTTCTGTGATCCTGCCTTATGTTGAGAAAACCCAGCAGCAAGTCTTCTTCTGTGATCCTGCCTTATGTTGAGAAAACCCAGCAGCAGGTCTTCTTCTGTGATGCAGCAGGTCTTCTTCTGTGATTCTGCCTTATGTTGAGAAAACCCAGCAGCAGGTCTTCTTCTGTGATCCTGCCTTATGTTGAGAAAACCCAGCAGCAGGTCTTCTTCTGTGATCCTGCCTTATGTTGAGAAAACCCAGCAGCAAGTCTTCTTCTGTGATCCTGCCTTATATTGAGAAAACCCAGCAGCAGGTCTTCTTCTGTGATGCAGCAGGTCTTCTTCTGTGATTCTGCCTTATGTTGAGAAAACCCAGCAGCAAGTCTTCTTCTGTGATCCTGCCTTATGTTGAGAAAACCCAGCAGCCAGTCTTCTTCTGTGATCCTGCCTTATGTTGAGAAAACCCAGCAGCAAGTCTTCTTCTGTGATTCTGCCTTATGTTGAGAAAACCCAGCAGCAGGTCTTCTTCTGTGATTCTGCCTTATGTTGAGAAAACCCAGCAGCAAGTCTTCTTCTGTGATTCTGCCTTATGTTGAGAAATCCCAGCAGCAACTCTTCTTCTGTGATCCTGCCTTATGTTGAGAAAACCCAGCAGCAGGTCTTCTTCTGTGATTCTGCCTTATGTTGAGAAAACCCAGTAGCAGGTCTTCTTCTGTGATCCTGCCTTATGTTGAGAAAACCCAGTAGAAGGTCTTCTTCTGTGATCCTGCCTTATGTTGAGAAAACCCAGCAGCAGGTCTTCTTCTGTGATCCTGCCTTATGTTGAGAAAACCCAGCAGCAAGTCTTCTTCTGTGATCCTGCCTTATGTTGAGAAAACCCAGCAGCAGGTCTTCTTCTGTGATCCTGCCTTATGTTGAGAAAACCCAGCAGCAGGTCTTCTTCTGTGATTCTGCCTTATGTTGAGAAAACCCAGCAGCAAGTCTTCTTCTGTGATCCTGCCTTATGTTGAGAAAACCCAGCAGCAAGTCTTCTTCTGTGATCCTGCCTTATGTTGAGAAAACCCAGCAGCAGGTCTTCTTCTGTGATGCAGCAGGTCTTCTTCTGTGATTCTGCCTTATGTTGAGAAAACCCAGCAGCAGGTCTTCTTCTGTGATCCTGCCTTATGTTGAGAAAACCCAGCAGCAAGTCTTCTTCTGTGATCCTGCCTTATATTGAGAAAACCCAGCAGCAGGTCTTCTTCTGTGATGCAGCAGGTCTTCTTCTGTGATTCTGCCTTATGTTGAGAAAACCCAGCAGCAGGTCTTCTTCTGTGATCCCGCCTTATGTTGAGAAAACCCAGCAGCAAGTCTTCTTCTGTGATCCTGCCTTATGTTGAGAAAACCCAGCAGCAGGTCTTCTTCTGTGATTCTGCTTTATGTTGAGAAAACCCAGCAGCAAGTCTTCTTCTGTGATCATGCCTTATGTTGAGAAAACCCAGCAGCAAGTCTTCTTCTGTGATCCTGCCTTATGTTGAGAAAACCCAGCAGCAAGTCTTCTTCTGTGATTCTGCCTTATGTTGAGAAAACCCAGCAGCAGGTCTTCTTCTGTGATTCTGCCTTATGTTGAGAAAACCCAGCAGCAAGTCTTCTTCTGTGATTCTGCCTTATGTTGAGAAATCCCAGCAGCAACTCTTCTTCTGTGATCCTGCCTTATGTTGAGAAATCCCAGCAGCAGGTCTTCTTCTGTGATTCTGCCTTATGTTGAGAAAACCCAGTAGCAGGTCTTCTTCTGTGATCCTGCCTTATGTTGAGAAAACCCAGTAGAAGGTCTTCTTCTGTGATCCTGCCTTATGTTGAGAAAACCCAGCAGCAGGTCTTCTTCTGTGATCCTGCCTTATGTTGAGAAAACCCAGCAGCAAGTCTTCTTCTGTGATTCTGCCTTATGTTGAGAAAACCCAGCAGCAAGTGTTCTTCTGTGATCCTGTCTTATGTTGAGAAAACCCAGCAGCAGGTCTTCTTCTGCGATTCTGCCTTATGTTGAGAAAACCCAGCAGCAGGTCTTCTTCTGCGATTCTGCCTTATGTTGAGAAAACCCAGCAGCAAGTCTTCTTCTGTGATCCTGCCTTATGTTGAGAAAACCCAGCAGCAGGTCTTCTTCTGTGATCCTGCCTTATGTTGAGAAAACCCAGCAGCAGGTCTTCTTCTGTGATTCTGCCTTATGTTGAGAAAACCCAGCAGCAAGTCTTCTTCTGTGATTCTGCCTTATGTTGAGAAATCCCAGCAGCAACTCTTCTTCTGTGATCCTGCCTTATGTTGAGAAAACCCAGCAGCAAGTCTTCTTCTGTGATTCTGCCTTATGTTGAGAAATCCCAGCAGCAACTCTTCTTCTGTGATCCTGCCTTATGTTGAGAAAACCCAGCAGCAGGTCTTCTTCTGTGATTCTGCCTTATGTTGAGAAAACCCAGTAGCAGGTCTTCTTCTGTGATCCTGCCTTATGTTGAGAAAACCCAGTAGAAGGTCTTGTTCTGTGATCCTGCCTTATGTTGAGAAAACCCAGCAGCAGGTCTTCTTCTGTGATCCTGCCTTATGTTGAGAAAACCCAGCAGCAGGTCTTCTTCTGTGATTCTGCCTTATGTTGAGAAAACCCAGCAGCAAGTCTTCTGTGTTTCTGCCTTATGTTGAGAAAACCCAGCAGCAAGTCTTCTTCTGTGATTCTGCCTTATGTTGAGAAAACCCAGCAGCAAGTCTTCTTCTATGATTCTGCCTTATGTTGAGAAAACCCAGCAGCAAGTGTTCTTCTGTGATCCTGTCTTATGTTGAGAAAACCCAGCAGCAAGTCTTCTTCTGTGATTCTGCCTTATGTTGAGAAAACCCAGCAGCAGGTCTTCTTCTGTGATTCTGCCTTATGTTGAGAAAACCCAGTAGCAGGTCTTCTTCTGTGATCCTGCCTTATGTTGAGAAAACCCAGTAGAAGGTCTTCTTCTGTGATCCTGCCTTATGTTGAGAAAACCCAGCAGCAGGTCTTCTTCTGTGATCCTGCCTTATGTTGAGAAAACCCAGCAGCAAGTCTTCTTCTGTGATTCTGCCTTATGTTGAGAAGACCCAGCAGCAAGTCTTCTGTGTTTCTGCCTTATGTTGAGAAAACCCAGCAGCAAGTCTTCTTATGTGATTCTGCCTTATGTTGAGAAAACCCAGCAGCAGGTCTTCTTCTGTGATTCTGCCTTATGTTGAGAAAACCCAGCAGCAAGTGTTCTTCTGTGATCCTGTCTTATGTTGAGAAAACCCAGCAGCAAGTCTTCTTCTGTGATTCTGCCTTATGTTGGAAAACCCAGCAGCAAGTCTTCTTCTGTGATTCTGTCTTATGTTGAGAAAACCCAGCAGCAAGTGTTCTTCTGTGATCCTGTCTTATGTTGAGAAAACCCAGCAGCAGGTCTTCTTCTGCGATTCTGCCTTATGTTGAGAAAACCCAGCAGCAGGTCTTCTTCTGCGATTCTGCCTTATGTTGAGAAAACCCAGCAGCAAGTCTTCTTCTGCGATTCTGCCTTATGTTGAGAAAACCCAGCAGCAAGTCTTCTTCTGTGATCCTGCCTTATGTTGAGAAAACCCAGCAGCAGGTCTTCTTCTGTGATCCTGCCTTATGTTGAGAAAACCCAGCAGCAGGTCTTCCTCTGTGATTCTGCCTTATGTTGAGAAAACCCAGCAGCAAGTCTTCTTCTGTGATTCTGCCTTATGTTGAGAAATCCCAGCAGCAACTCTTCTTCTGTGATCCTGCCTTATGTTGAGAAAACCCAGCAGCAAGTCTTCTTCTGTGATTCTGCCTTATGTTGAGAAAACCCAGTAGCAGGTCTTCTTCTGTGATCCTGCCTTATGTTGAGAAAACCCAGTAGAAGGTCTTCTTCTGTGATCCTGCCTTATGTTGAGAAAACCCAGCAGCAGGTCTTCTTCTGTGATCCTGCCTTATGTTGAGAAAACCCAGCAGCAAGTCTTCTTCTGTGATTCTGCCTTATGTTGAGAAAACCCAGCAGCAGGTCTTCTTCTGTGATCCTGCCTTATGTTGAGAAAACCCAGCAGCAAGTCTTCTTCTGTGATTCTGCCTTATGTTGAGAAAACCCAGCAGCAAGTCTTCTGTGTTTCTGCCTTATGTTGAGAAAACCCAGCAGCAAGTCTTCTTCTGTGATTCTGCCTTATGTTGAGAAAACCCAGCAGCAGGTCTTCTTCTGTGATTCTGCCTTATGTTGAGAAAACCCAGCAGCAAGTGTTCTTCTGTGATCCTGTCTTATGTTGAGAAAACCCAGCAGCAAGTCTTCTTCTGTGATTCTGCCTTATGTTGAGAAAACCCAGCAGCAGGTCTTCTTCTGTGATCCTGCCTTATGTTGAGAAAACCCAGCAGCAAGTCTTCTTCTGTGATTCTGCCTTATGTTGAGAAAACCCAGCAGCAAGTCTTCTGTGTTTCTGCCTTATGTTGAGAAAACCCAGCAGCAAGTCTTCTTCTGTGATTCTGCCTTATGTTGAGAAAACCCAGCAGCAGGTCTTCTTCTGTGATTCTGCCTTATGTTGAGAAAACCCAGCAGCAAGTGTTCTTCTGTGATCCTGTCTTATGTTGAGAAAACCCAGCAGCAAGTGTTCTTCTGTGATTCTGCCTTATGTTGAGAAAACCCAGCAGCAAGTCTTCTTCTGTGATTCTGTCTTATGTTGAGAAAACCCAGCAGCAAGTGTTCTTCTGTGATCCTGCCTTATGTTGAGAAAACCCAGCAGCAGGTCTTCTTCTGCGATTCTGCCTTATGTTGAGAAAACCCAGCAGCAGGTCTTCTTCTGCGATTCTGCCTTATGTTGAGAAAACCCAGCAGCAAGTCTTCTTCTGTGATCCTGCCTTATGTTGAGAAAACCCAGCAGCAGGTCTTCTTCTGTGATCCTGCCTTATGTTGAGAAAACCCAGCAGCAGGTCTTCTTCTGTGATTCTGCCTTATGTTGAGAAAACCCAGCAGCAAGTCTTCTTCTGTGATTCTGCCTTATGTTGAGAAATCCCAGCAGCAAGTCTTCTGTGTTTCTGCCTTATGTTGAGAAAACCCAGCAGCAAGTCTTCTGTGATTCTGCCTTATGTTGAGAAAACCCAGCAGCAGGTCTTCTTCTGTGATTCTGCCTTATGTTGAGAAAACCCAGCAGCAAGTGTTCTTCTGTGATCCTGTCTTATGTTGAGAAAACCCAACAGCAAGTCTTCTTCTGTGATTCTGCCTTATGTTGAGAAAACCCAGCAGCAGGTCTTCTTCTGTGATTCTGCCTTATGTTGAGAAAACCCAGTAGCAGGTCTTCTTCTGTGATCCTGCCTTATGTTGAGAAAACCCAGTAGAAGGTCTTCTTCTGTGATCCTGCCTTATGTTGAGAAAACCCAGCAGCAGGTCTTCTTCTGTGATCCTGCCTTATGTTGAGAAAACCCAGCAGCAAGTCTTCTTCTGTGATTCTGCCTTATGTTGAGAAAACCCAGCAGCAAGTCTTCTGTGTTTCTGCCTTATGTTGAGAAAACCCAGCAGCAAGTCTTCTTCTGTGATTCTGCCTTATGTTGAGAAAACCCAGCAGCAGGTCTTCTTCTGTGATTCTGCCTTATGTTGAGAAAACCCAGCAGCAAGTGTTCTTCTGTGATCCTGTCTTATGTTGAGAAAACCCAGCAGCAAGTGTTTTTCTGTGATTCTGCCTTATGTTGAGAAAACCCAGCAGCAAGTCTTCTTCTGTGATTCTGTCTTATGTTGAGAAAACCCAGCAGCAAGTGTTCTTCTGTGATCCTGTCTTATGTTGAGAAAACCCAGCAGCAGGTCTTCTTCTGCGAT
>NC_079216.1:69193166-69248166 GCF_029633865.1 Lampris incognitus
AGAGTCCTGTGAATGTGAGAGTTAACTCATAAATAGGTACTAAGACTGCTCTAATGATAACTGTACCCTGATGAGAGTCCTGTGAATGTGAAAGTTAACTCATAAATAGGTACTAAGACTGCTCTAATGATAACTGTACCCTGATGAGAGTCCTGTGAATGTGAAAGTTAACTCATAAATAGGTACTAAGACTGCTCTAATGATAACTGTACCCTGATGAGAGTCCCGTGAATGTGAAAGTTAACTCATAAATAGGTACTAAGACTGCTCTAATGATAACTGTACCCTGATGAGAGTCCCGTGAATGTGAGAGTTAACTCATAAATAGGTACTAAGACTGCTCTAATGATAACTGTACCCTGATGAGAGTCCTGTGAATGTGAGAGTTAACTCATAAATAGGTACTAAGACTGCTCTAATGATAACTGTACCCTGATGAGAGTCCTGTGAATGTGAGTTAACTCATAAATAGGTACTAAGACTGCTCTAATGATAACTGTACCCTGAGAAGAGTCCTGTGAATGTGAGAGTTAACTCATAAATAGGTACTAAGACTGCTCTAATGATAACTGTACCCTGATGAGAGTCCCGTGAATGTGAGAGTTAACTCATAAATAGGTACTAAGACTGCTCTAATGATAACTGTACCCTGAGAAGAGTCCCGTGAATGTGAGAGTTAACTCATAAATAGGTACTAAGACTGCTCTAATGATAACTGTACCCTGATGAGAGTCCTGTGAATGTGAGAGTTAACTCATAAATAGGTACTAAGACTGCTCTAATGATAACTGTACCCTGAGAAGAGTCCTGTGAATGTGAGAGTTAACTCATAAATAGGTACTAAGACTGCTCTAATGATAACTGTACCCTGATGAGAGTCCCGTGAATGTGAAAGTTAACTCATAAATAGGTACTAAGACTGCTCTAATGATAACTGTACCCTGAGAAGAGTCCCGTGAATGTGAAAGTTAACTCATAAATAGGTACTAAGACTGCTCTAATGATAACTGTACCCTGAGAAGAGTCCTGTGAATGTGAGAGTTAACTCATAAATAGGTACTAAGACTGCTCTAATGATAACTGTACCCTGAGAAGAGTCCTGTGAATGTGAGAGTTAACTCATAAATAGGTACTAAGACTGCTCTAATGATAACTGTACCCTGATGAGAGTCCTGTGAATGTGAAAGTTAACTCATAAATAGGTACTAAGACTGCTCTAATGATAACTGTACCCTGATGAGAGTCCCGTGAATGTGAAAGTTAACTCATAAATAGGTACTAAGACTGCTCTAATGATAACTGTACCCTGATGAGAGTCCCGTGAATGTGAAAGTTAACTCATAAATAGGTACTAAGACTGCTCTAATGATAACTGTACCCTGATGAGAGTCCTGTGAATGTGAAAGTTAACTCATAAATAGGTACTAAGACTGCTCTAATGATAACTGTACCCTGATGAGAGTCCCGTGAATGTGAAAGTTAACTCATAAATAGGTACTAAGACTGCTCTAATGATAACTGTACCCTGATGAGAGTCCTGTGAATGTGAGAGTTAACTCATAAATAGGTACTAAGACTGCTCTAATGATAACTGTACCCTGAGAAGAGTCCTGTGAATGTGAGAGTTAACTCATAAATAGGTACTAAGACTGCTCTAATGATAACTGTACCCTGATGAGAGTCCTGTGAATGTGAGAGTTAACTCATAAATAGGTACTAAGACTGCTCTAATGATAACTGTACCCTGATGAGAGTCCTGTGAATGTGAGAGTTAACTCATAAATAGGTACTAAGACTGCTCTAATGATAACTGTACCCTGATGAGAGTCCTGTGAATGTGAGAGTTAACTCATAAATAGGTACTAAGACTGCTCTAATGATAACTGTACCCTGAGAAGAGTCCTGTGAATGTGAGAGTTAACTCATAAATAGGTACTAAGACTGCTCTAATGATAACTGTACCCTGATGAGAGTCCCGTGAATGTGAGAGTTAACTCATAAATAGGTACTAAGACTGCTCTAATGATAACTGTACCCTGAGAAGAGTCCCGTGAATGTGAGAGTTAACTCATAAATAGGTACTAAGACTGCTCTAATGATAACTGTACCCTGATGAGAGTCCTGTGAATGTGAGAGTTAACTCATAAATAGGTACTAAGACTGCTCTAATGATAACTGTACCCTGATGAGAGGCATGTGAATGTGAGAGTTAACTCATAAATAGGTACTAAGACTGCTCTAATGATAACTGTACCCTGAGAAGAGTCCCGTGAATGTGAGAGTTAACTCATAAATAGGTACTAAGACTGCTCTAATGATAACTGTACCCTGATGAGAGTCCCGTGAATGTGAAAGTTAACTCATAAATAGGTACTAAGACTGCTCTAATGATAACTGTACCCTGATGAGAGTCCCGTGAATGTGAAAGTTAACTCATAAATAGGTACTAAGACTGCTCCAATGATAACTGTACCCTGATGAGAGTCCCGTGAATGTGAGAGTTAACTCATAAATAGGTACCAAGACTGCTCTAATGATAACTGTACCCTGATGAGAGTCCTGTGAATGTGAGAGTTAACTCATAAATAGGTACTAAGACTGCTCTAATGATAACTGTACCCTGATGAGAGTCCTGTGAATGTGAGTTAACTCATAAATAGGTACTAAGACTGCTCTAATGATAACTGTACCCTGAGAAGAGTCCTGTGAATGTGAGAGTTAACTCATAAATAGGTACTAAGACTGCTCTAATGATAACTGTACCCTGATGAGAGTCCCGTGAATGTGAGAGTTAACTCATAAATAGGTACTAACTCTGCTCTAATGATAACTGTACCCTGAGAAGAGTCCCGTGAATGTGAGAGTTAACTCATAAATAGGTACTAAGACTGCTCTAATGATAACTGTACCCTGATGAGAGTCCTGTGAATGTGAGAGTTAACTCATAAATAGGTACTAAGACTGCTCTAATGATAACTGTACCCTGAGAAGAGTCCCGTGAATGTGAGAGTTAACTCATAAATAGGTACTAAGACTGCTCTAATGATAACTGTACCCTGCGAAGAGTCCTGTGAATGTGAGAGTTAACTCATAAATAGGTACTAAGACTGCTCTAATGATAACTGTACCCTGATGAGAGTCCTGTGAATGTGAGAGGTAACTCATAAATAGGTACTAAGACTGCTCTAATGATAAATGTACCCTGATAAGAGTCCTGTGTATGTGAGAGTTAACTCATAAATAGGTACTAAGACTGCTCTAATGTTAACTGTACCCTGATGAGAGTCCTGTGAATGGGAAAGTAACAAATTTGTAGGGCACAGCCCAGCCAGTTCAATTCCTGTACGCCATGTGTCCTTTAGATGCTGAAGGACTAAGAACTAGTTTTCCTTCTTTTTCTACCACCGCACGTGGTTGTTAACTATAGCCTGTTCAGCATGGCATTAGCGACACACATCTTCTTCTTCTTGTTCTTCTTCTTCTTCTTCTTTCAGCTTTTTGTTCCCTGTTTCTCAGGGGTCCCCACATCAGACTGTACAGTTTTCATCAGTACCTTGTGAGGGAACAGCACCAATGGTGGCCATTGTTAACCCGGGCCTCGGCCAATCCCATATAGAGCCTCCACTGAGCCAGTATGGTCTTGTCAATCCGCATAATGATTTGGCAAAATTTTACATCGGATGCCCTTCCTGACACGACCACTAACTAACCCTATGGACGGGGGCACAGGTAAAACGCTGGATGCCACCCCAGTATTCATGGACTTGTGCCCATGCCTGTTGCTAAATGTATGTGCAAGCTAAACACACGAATGCACAAAATGAACAGTTTACCAAAAAAAATTAAAAGGAAGTCATTAAAATGTGAAGCTACATCACAACAAATAAGAAACCTGGGCAGCCAACAAGGAAACCAGTAACTTTCAAGTCGAACTAGAAGATTGCATTCAGTGAGTAAGTAAACATTTCTTTATATAGTGCCTTTCAAAACCTAGGTTACAAAGTGATTTACAAAAGGGATAAAAGGTTAAATGAACAAAAATTAGTCCAAAACAAACATTACAACAGGACATGATAACAGCTCAACAATGACAAATCAAAATATTGTAGATGACTCACGCACAAAAACACTTGGAAAAACATAGCTGTGACCTAAAACACCCAAGAGAGTTTGCTGACCTGATTCGCAGGGGGAGACAGTTCCACAGCCTGGGACCCAGGACAGCGAACACATGGTCCCCTCGTATTTCCTGTCTTGAACAAGGTACAACTAGCAGGCCTCATTCAGAGGACCTGAGGGGCTTAGCAGAGGTTATACGGCATTAGTAGTTCACTAATATACTCTGGAACAAGAGTATTTAAAGCCTTATAGATGAGGAGGAGGATCTTGAATTGAATACCAAATTTAATCAGAAGCCAGTGTAGTGACGTCAGAGCTGGGGTGATGTGAGAGCGATATAAGGTTTTAGTGAGTATCACAGAAAGGTGAATCAGTTCATCTGGACACAACGTTCATTGGGAGAAACGTTTCAACTCCTAAAAGTGACGTCTTCAGTCTCAACTGACTGGTGGTATCCACACTCTTATAAACAACACAGTGGCATAGCGACCAAAAACGTCATTTAGCAGATGCTTTTATCCAAAGCGACATACATCTGAGAGTTAATACAACACAAGCAAGAATATAGTCAGGAGACAACCATACAAGTAAGTGCCAAAAAATTAGGTTCAAGTCCAATAGGACACAGATGTCAACAGGCAGTGCACAAAGGCAATGCATAGGGTGCATAGAAGTAATTTTAAAAAAAATACCATCAGGTGTGGAGGTGTTCGTGAAAGAGCTGGGTCTTTAGCTTCTTCTTAAAGATGGATGGTGGATTGAATGGAGTTTGGTAACTCGCTCTACCACCGGGGAACTACAGAAGAGAAGTCTGGCTAGGGACTTAGGGCTGTGTTGTGGCGGAAGTGCCAGGCGCCTTTCATTGGCAGAGCATAGTGTACGGGACTGAGTGTAGGACCTGAATGAGGGAGTTCAGGTAGGTAGGGAGCTTACCTCCCAGTAAACGTTGTGTCCAGATAAACTGATTCAACTTTGTGATTTCCTTACCTGGATTATTGAGCATGCATAGAGACGTCTTAGTGGGTAGTCTTGCTGCAGAGTTTTGAACTAACTGTAACCGGGTAACAGCGTCTTGGTGTAGGCAGGAATAAAGTGCATTACCGTAGTCTAAGCAGGAGGACACAAAAGCATGGATAACCATTTCCATCTGTGGGGAAGATAACAGTGGGCATATTTTTGCAATATTCCTCAGGTGAAAGTAGCAGGACTGTCTTGACATGTTTATCAAATTTCAGCTGGTAGTCAAAAATGATGCCTAGATTTTAGGAAAAAGATTTTCTATTGGTGGCCAATGAACAAAGGTTTTGAAAGGTAGTAGAAGAGACCTAATCTAGGGCAAAAACCATAACTTCAGTTTTACTGTGATTTAATTGAAGAAAATTTCGAGACATTCAGTTACTAATCTCGGCCAGACACTTGTACAGAGTAGTTAATTTGAGAGGTGATGTATCATCAGCGTGGCAATGAGAAAACACACAACCAAATTGACGGAAAAGTGTCAAGTGTCCAAAGGGGAGCATGTGTACTGAAAATAAAATGGGTCCAAGAATTGATCCCTGAGGCACCCCACAGGTCAAAGGAGCACAAAATGGCAATTTCACCATGGTCAAGGTGTATGACAATATCATTCGTGACCCTTAGCAGAGCTTTCTCAGTGCTGTATTTCTTCTGATGAAAGCCTGATTGGTATTTATTCAGATATGTCATTTTCTTCAACCAGAAGTTGCTTGCAGACCAATTTTTCTAAAATCTTAGATTTTTCTAAAATCAAAAAGGTATTTTAGAAATAGCCCTATAGTTCATTGGTATGCTAGGATCTAAATGCGGTTTCTTTAGAAGAGGTTGAACTGCAGCCACTTGAAAGGATTCAGAAATATAGCCTGGTGAGAGGGACTGGTTCATAACAGCAAGCAGAGCTGGTCTAATAACGCTAATGACATCTTTAAGTAATCTGAGAGGCACATTGTAAAGGGGGCACATGGAAGTGCGTGTGCTGAAAACAGTATCAATCAAATCCCAGAGGGAGATGAGAGAAAATTGATCCAGTAAGACGGGACAGGTGTGAGATGGCTCAGTATGGGGGCTGGGGGTCCTGGGGAACATGATAGATGCTCTTATTCTGTTGATTTTGTCCACAAAAAAAGAAAGAAAGAAAGACACTTTATTTTGTCATTGTAACTTACAACGAATTGTATTCTTATAATGAAATTTGTTCGCTGCATTTAACTCATCCTATTGTATAGGAGCAGTGGGCAGCTGCAGCGCCCGGGGACCAACTCCATTTCTTCTTTCCATTGCCTTTGATGGTGGGAGGAAAAAGGAGCCCTCAGAGGAAACCCACGCGGACACAGAGAGAACATGCAAACTCCACACAGAAAGGACATGGGACGCCTGGGGTTCGAACCCAGGACCTTCTTGCTGTGAGGCAACAGCACTAACCACTGGGTCACCATGCCCAGGATCATAATTTTTCAGAATCCTGCAGCAAAGGTGAAGACTTGCTGGAGGCTGAGTTATTTAAGAGGTAGTTAATAGATTTAAAAAGAAATTTTGGATTCTGTTTATGGCGATGAGATTATTGAAATAAGCAATTCGTGAAACCTTAATTTTTTGATTCAGCAAGATCCTCAAGTCTCTCATTTGAGTATAGTGGAGAAGCAGTCATGTGGTTTTCCACCTATGCTCTGCTTGTCTACATTCTCTTTTCACACAGCGCATGTCATCATTTATCCAAGGAGATGAATTGGTTTTAAAAACTGATTTGGTCTTGAGAGGGGCAGCAGCTTCTAGAGCAGACACACATTTAAAAAATTAAAATGGTTAACCATGTCATCAGTATGCAAAAATCAGGGCCCACCTTGATCCAACACAGAAAAAGTAAAAGAAAATGTGACAATAGACTGAGTGTTAATAAGGCAACATTTTACAATGTGCTTCTGGGTTAAAATGGTTGGATGTAAAAAAAGTGTCAAACATAATAAATGTATGGTCAGAGATAAAGTCATCCAATTTTAGAGAGCTTAGTGTCATGTCCAAGGTAAAAACTAGGTCAAGGGGTATGGTCATGGATATGAGTGAGACCCTTTACATGTTATAAAAAACTAAAAGACTGAGTTACATTAATAAAATCATGTGCTGGTGCATTTGTTACATCCTCTGCATGAAAATAAAATCGTCAATCATACTATCACTACAGAGCAATAAAATCAGAGAACTCAGATAAAAAGTTATTGTTCGGTTTTGGTGTACAGTAAATGATAATGCAACATACTGGATTAGTGCAGCTGACAAGAAACAAGAGAGCCTCAAAGCAGGTCATTTTATTAACAGGAAGAAGAGAGCAATTAAAAAGATTTTTAAGAACTGCAGCTCGGCCACCACCATGGCCACTGACCCTAGGGGAGTTAAAATTTGGGGGGCAAAGTTCCAAAAGTTGATTACAGTTGCCTTCCTTCAGCCAGGTTTCAGTTAAGAAAAATAAATCTAATTTCTGGGCCAAATGAAGTCATTTACGACAAATATCTTATTAGAGAGGGACCTAATATTTAACAGACCAAATTTGACAGGGGACATTAATGTCAGTAATTTTCAGGAGTTTACACACACGCACACACACACACACACACACACACACACACACACACACACACACACACACACACACACACACACCCAGCACCCTACATACACCACACATTATTTATTATTATTACTGCTTTTTTGTTCTGTTTTGTTGTTATTTTATTACTATTGTTGCTGCAGCGTTGAGGAGCCGAAACACAAGAATTTTACTCTCTTGTACTTGTATATTGAGACGTAACAAATAAAGGATCCTGAATCTTGAGCGGAGTTGTAAATCTGGGCCTAACCAGATTAAAATAGGTTTTGTATACTGCATTATTGTGTTTGTGTGGCCTATTATTTATCTTAACTGGGATGATAGAGAGGCTCTCTGGATTGTCATAAGAATCATTTGGGCTGTAGGGGGAGCTGGTGGTACAAACAGGAGGTGAAGAGGTCACTGGAGACTAATAATAATAATCTCATCTCTCATCTAATCATCAGCTGCTTCTCCAGGGTCGGGTCGCGGTGGCAGCAAGCTAAGTAGGGCACTCCAGACGTCCCTCTCCCCAGCAATGCCCTCCAGCTCTTCCTGGGGGATCCCAAGGCGTTCCCAGGCCAGACTGGACATGTAGTCCTTCCAGCGAGTTCTGGGTCTACCCCGGGGTCTCCTCCCAGTTGCACAAATAATAATAACTTTATTTATGTAGCACTTTTCTAAACAATGTTACAAAGTGTTTTACAAAGAAATAAAACCAGACAAGGCAAAAATAAGAGCAAGCCCAAATAAGTAAGTAAAAATAAAAAGAGCAATCAGTGACTGGTGTGTAGTCTAGAGCTGTTGTGGAGCGAATAGCATTTAACTGACTTGAGGCTGTAGTAGTAACTGCATGAAAAATATTTGCTGAAAGTGTACTAGCGCCATGGAAGCTGGGGTGGGTCCCATCTCTGCTGAAAAAGGAAGCTCATTCCCAGAAAAGATTAAAATAGTTGATAAAAAACAGATTGTGTGATGGACAGACTGACTGCAGCATGTGCAAAGAGAGAGCAGCCGACTAAAATGTCTGATATCTCGGCCCAATATGGGAATAGGGCCTGAGATAAAGACAGACTTTCCACAGTTTTTGAGTTCCTTAAAAAGGGTTCAATCTTGCTTTGAATCTTCAGACTGCTGCTTGATGTTGTCGTTTGTGCCAACATGGATAACATTGTGAACATATGGGTGTTTGCTGAGAAGACACAGGATCTGCTGCATAGCGTCTACAATTTTAGCACCTGGTAGGCAATGGGTCACTGCAGTTTTTTATTTAATATGTCTTACAAGGTAATCATCAATGATCAGGGATGTAGGAGTATGTAGTGGGGGCTTGCAGCAAAAAAACATGGTCACAGCCCGGGGAAGGATGTGTCCGCCAGCTGGTTCCAAGGGAGTGACAACCAGCTTCGATCGGTGGCCAGAGAGATTGACCAAGCAGCCAGACCGTGCTGCCGCAGCAGGGGGCACCAGTGTACATTGAGGCAGTGGCTGCGAGGACGAAGTAGGATGGAGGTCTTGTGTCAGTGGGGGGAAGTCCTGCTCATCCAGGATGCTGCACCGGTTGGTGGGCTGAAGATCAGGAGGAGCAACGGCCGTAGAGAGGATATCTGTAATGACGGCTGAAGGCACCTAAGTAACGTTCACAACACAGCCCGAAACAGCAAGGGTGAGACTGGACAGAGTGTGGGCAGCCGCAGGCACATCTCCTGCAGCAGTTGCACCAGCAGGGGGATAGCTTATGTTGATAGAAGCCACAGATATATCCACTGGGTGGCCCGGAGCATCCACAGGTAGATTCCTTAAGTGGTTCGAGAGGTTGAGAGCTGGAGGTGAAATCCCCCTGAGCCCACTCTTGCAGTTTCTGACCAGCACTTCGGTCCATGTGGCCCGCGAGTTCGGGATCAATCTATTTAGTTCATTTGATAGTCTGCAGATGTCTTCTCTGAGGTGAGTAATACTCGCATTTGCTTCCTCGAGTAGGTGGCAGTCAATACACAGCATTGTAGGGAATGTCCGTCAAGAATCAATCACTCGAAAGGAAAAGAGGGATAGAGGAGTAAAATCTAGAAATAAAATTGCTTAAAATCTTCAGTAAAAGTGATGGACTAGCGTAGCCACCAGGTTAAAAACAAACCCAGTTAAACTGGCAACAGTTGAAGCAGTCATAGGCAGTAAAGCGATGCCACTGAGTAGTAAAAACACATACAGGTGAAATGAACAAAGCCCCAGATAAAAGAGCACACAATCAGTTAAAAGCTCATTAAATGTCAATTAAAACAATCTCCAATTACTGGAAAAAAGATAAGATAAAATCAACAAATGTAGAGTGACCAAGGACTGATTGAGACTCACCAATCAGGAAGTACTATCAGTAGAGTGCAAATCTCCACCAGGTGTATTTCCCCTTCTCCGGTGTTCGGACTTGGTGACAAACCACCCTTTTTTTGCCTCCCAGGAGAAGGGAAAATATGGAGACACTGTCTGCGTATTTCCCCTTCTCCAGTGCTCTGACTTAGGCAACAAAAAAAAACAGCTGCGGAGTTAGCACTCAATTGCAGTATAAAACAGGTTTTTCAAAGGCTTTAAATCACCACAACCACGAGATCCTTGATCATACAGTCATAACTGTGCACAAAAGTTATTAGGCTGACAGGCCCAGTAGTAGCCGAGATTAGCAGTGGATAGATACAAACATGCACACGGACAGAAAAAAAAGTGTTTTTCCTGCCATTATAACACTTTTGCGCAGCATCCAAGTCGATTGAATGGCAAACATGGAAAAAAAGTTGTTAATATACAGCGATCAAGCTAAAATATCTACCTAATAAAGATGTTTTGCCTGTCAGTCTATGGACGGCAGCCTCCTAGGCGGACCCTTGCATGAATGCAACCAAATCTAATATGAACTTGCAATTTCCAAAAAGAAAAGGCTTGCTACTCGACAATTTTGGTCGAACCCTAACCCTGTCTTTATTTTCATAATACGATAAAGCTGGGTAAACCGTTTACACTTGCGCATGCACGACTCATCTAAAGTTGACTCAGTTTGGGCAGCGACAAGAATATGCAACACTTCCTGTTTTGACTGCAACCTAGAGGAAGTTGTTCCTTTATAACTTTCACATTTTTTGGATTATCAAAATTCTTTTAACAGCCTTTGATAATGTTGCTTCTCGATCTGAGTCAGCTGTAGATGTGGTTCAGACCAGACAGCGACAGAGAACAGCATTGGTCGTGCGAGCTAGAGAGTGAATGAAAAGAGGGAGCAGTGATAGCGAGAACAGTTTTTCAAAGGTTTTTAATCCCCGCAACCATGAGAGGTTTTTGATCATACAGTCATTACTGTGCACAAAAAATATTATGCTGATAGGTCTAGTACTAAAGGAGATTAACCGCAGCCAGACACACACATGACCAAACGCAATAGCCCCTCCAGGCTACCGCCCGGTGGAGATGCAAACATAATCAATACGCCTGACAAATTGTGCCCATGAGATTAAAAAGACTTTATCAAAAATCTAACATGAAATGTAAATCATAGAAGGTGATTTATTCTGCAAAGCAGGCTCAAACATTCTCAAAAATGCTGTTTAACTCAAACGCTCACGTGTGCTAAGAAACATGAAATAGCATTGTTCACGTTAAAGGCAGCCAACCTTCAACATCTGTGCCACATATTGTATCCCATACCAAGTATTATCCATGAATCATTACCATCCTCACAGCAGAGGACTGAAGAGTATACACTAATGACCACGAATAGTGAGTTCAGATGTAGATAAAGTATACATATTTTTTAGTGCTCTCATAAGGGCGTAAGAACCGCAGACTAAACACGGAGCTAAACTCCGCTCATGATGAAGAAAAGAGTCGTCGTAGTAGTTGAAGAAACGTTTACTGGTAATTGCTTCACAATGACATGGAGTGAAAACTGCAGGATAATAAAAATACAGAAACGCAAACTAAGTCTTGTGTTGTTTTTTACAAACTTAGAACTGTACTGAATCAGCCTAGCAAAGGCATGCGCTAGCTTGTACATACTTGTAAATACGTTTTATAATCTTAACTTATTGTTACATTTTTCATCAAATAACCCTTAATATGTGAGTTTTAACATGTAAATGATGAAATACAACAACTTAGGACATTGAATCATCAGTCCTTGAGTGTAGATGCGAATAGATCCACATGCTGAATAACAAGTGTGGCTTTCCCCGCATTTCTGGTATCTCTGACTAGCAGGAAGTGATGCGCTGACTAACAGGAAGTGGCCTGTTTGAACTAACTTTATCGAACAATTTAAACATCATTAAAGACCTACTATTCATTAAAGCGGCTGTAGACAACTTTTCAACCTTCCCCTCTAGCGCTTCCAAGTGTTTTTGTTTGTGCTGCTGTTGCAAAGACAACAGGATCATTTTCCATTTATTAGCAGCCTGGCTGTCCAAAGCAAGAAACAACCGTAAGAATCCCAATTAGAACTAGAAACCCTGATCTCTGCTGTGATAAAGGCAGAGTGAAACATCTGGTAGTATTAATTAGGCAGGTTGTGTTACTTACTGATCCAGTAGAAAGAATGCCAACTGAATGTCAGTTTGGAACCCTCTCAAGTCCCGGGTGTTGTATCGATCTCTGTTTCCCCATTAAGGTCTGTTCCCCCCTCATCAGAGTTCGATATGACAAGGGTATGCTTGATCAGATGCCTTTACCTAACCTCATCCTAACTAAACTTAACCTAACTTCAACCTAACCCTAAGGTTAACCTAACACTTACCTTAACCCAAGCGTACCTGATAGCGAACCTGTTTCCATGCGAACAATTTTGGTCTGGCTGGGGGGACACAGGTCTCGATGTGGAAACAGAGTTCGATACGACACTGGAGCTTACTCCATCGAGTGGATACTCATCCGAGGTTCACTCTTGTTTTACCAGTGTTTCTATCACTCTCATTTTTCACATTCTTTGTCTCCTCTGTCAACGGAGTTCTTTTTCTCTTGCCGGGTAGAGTTTCCACTGTCACTTCAGATGTTCCACCATCTGCCATTTCCGCTACTGGGGATAGCTACTGATAGCTACGGGGGAAAAGATGAATATACAGCTTCTTTACTGAGAGGCAACAGTACGTCTATGTCCATGGACGACAGTAATCTGTCATCACCACTCAGACTGGGTACCACGAGTGTCTCCTCTCACCTTTACTGTTCACATTGGTTCTTTTTCTCTTGCCGGGTAGAGTTTCCACTGTCATTTCGATTGTTCCACCGTCTGCCATCTCCACTACTGGCGATTGCTACTGACAGCTACCTGGGAACACAAAAGCTCTGACCTCTTCCTATTTTGGCTGCACAATGGTTGATGCACTTCCTTTGTGCCCGTAAATTGACCCTTCATTTTCCGACAAGATCGTACCTGACAGAATTTAGTTAGTCTGAAAGCGAGGTTTATAGGGAACCAGTCTAAATGCTGATGGTGTCATTACACTGTGCAATCAACATTTACTTCATAATATAAGTTAAAGCAAAAAATTTGGCTACTGCCACTTTAAAGACCTGTAGATGACGTCCTGGGTACGACGCTAAACTGCAGCCGTAGGGTTGTGAGCGACTAAACCGGCACCCTTCTTCAACCCTTGGGTTGTTGTGAGGAGGGTGTGTGGACACACAGCAGGACTACAAACAAAACCTGTCAAAGGGTGGCTGAGTTCCTCTGTGAACCAACAGCCATCCATACCTGGAGAGGACATAGGGACCACCAGGTACTCCCCCTACTGGAACACAACGATGACTCAACCGAGACTTGTTGAGGCATCAGCTGTGCTCCTACGACCTCCATAGGTTACAGAACTGATGATGATGATGATGATGAGACGAAACATCAAGGCTTCACTTTGAAAAGAGCAGGCCTTTTTGGAAAGAACATTGTGTGTGTGTGTGTGTGTGGTTGTGCACACATTCATATGGTATATAGGATTACTATCACATGGCTATAGCATTTCCAAAGGAGCAATCACAAAATAAAGCATTTACATGTGGCCACTTGTAGCTTATTCCCATAACCCCTGGGCTCTGACGCATGTAAGGGAGTGAAGGTAAATATTTCCCAGTAAATTCAACAAAGGAGAGTCCTGCTGGAGTGCGGCTTCGCTGTGATGGCCTAACAATGCCATACTCAGTCCAAACAGGCCATGTGAGAGCCAGAGGATTTTCAGAGTTCACAGTTCACCACGGACAGGGGAAGCAAGCCGGACAAAGAAAGAGGTCAACAGGCTGTGTAACAGCTGTTCAGATTGTCACTTGACTGACTGACATCATGTAATTAAAATTAATGCTCTACATAACCATTTGTTCTGGAAATATACAAGTTTTTAAAGAAATAAAATGTCAGCTTAAGTTGTCCACACACTGGAATAACTAATACAGACAGTAAAATCATGTCCAAAATATGAAAGGGGATTTGTAGTCACTGACAAAACATATACACAAACCAATGCAAATGGATGAAAGCAGCGTCACTTGTTCAGCAAATAAACCATCAAACTAGACACTCATCTGTCTCATCCACCTGGCTGTTTTTTTCCCATCCTTCCATTCCCCTCTTCTCCAGACCACAGCAGAGCCTCTCACATCTTAGTCAGTGTTGGCTCCAGTCATCTGTACCGTGGAAAACCACTGTGTACAAGTCAAAACCACAGAGACAATTTAATCATAAATCAGAGATAAGGGTCATATTAACAACATATTTAAGAATATAAACAAGCTCCTCACCATACTCATTACCCATTTCAAAAAGTGAAACTGAACTTTTACCGTAGCGGGTGGATGATGATGGTGATCAGAGTAACAACAGATATGCTTGAGTCACGAGAAATGGTTCACGTTAACCACACCAGCTACCAATGAATCACCGTCTGAGCCACAACAGGCTTTTTAATGGCCATCAGGTTTACCATCACGAGGATTTAGCCATGAACTCTGAGTTGCTCAACACAGCTCTTTTTCACATGGACCAACAGAATCAGATGGATGGAAATTCCCTAGAAGATGCCAACTTCGACCTCCTCACGCGGTCTCCCTGGGAAACTTTCACATTCGTGTATCCCATTACACCTGTAATTCACAAAGCCTGATTGGATTCTGTTGCCTTTTCTAAATGGTACAGAATCAGGCTACTGTAGGTATGTTTCTTATGTGTGGTTCAACATTTTGTGATGGGGGATACTGAATTTTAAACAGTTCCAGGAGGGCCTCTGCAAACGTCGTCCATATTGTTTTAAACTCTGCACTTTGGTGACCCACCGCAGGGCTGCTACACACCTTCTAAGTGTCCATGACACTTCCCCCTGTCATAGCCACAGCCTTGCAGGTTTTACAGGCCTCACACGACACACACCTCCTAGGCACCCAAGGCCCGACACTGCATGCGTCTGGACCTGCCAGACCCCAGGGTCTTGATAACATAAACCACCAAAAACACTGTGGTCTATGAAGCCAGACTCCAGCTATCTCGCTGTTCTTAAATTAAGCTCTCTATCATACTCAGGCATCCGGCCCTGTCGATGACCAGACACAAACACATAACTCACATGAACGTCCCAAATCACAAACATAGACTAAAAAAACAGACTCCCTAGTACTCACGCCAGACCAGACCAGACCAGACCAGACAAAAAAATAATGTTGTCTCCCATCACTTGCTGATCAGTCCCTCTGGTGCTCTGACCCAGCATCTTTTTCAAAATGAGGCCCATGACATAAGCCGTCATCTATGCTGCTGAACACCCTTTTTCGATTACTTTCCTCTTCACCGTGACCAACTTGAACACACATGTTGGTCCAAAGTGTATGGCAGAGATCTTCGGTTGGGGGAAGAAAAAAAAAACAGAAAAGAAGAGGTCTCTGATAGAAGGAGTAAAAGAACAACAGAGCTATTTTCAGAAACTCCCACAAACACTGATGAGTAACAAAATTACAGTCATCTAACGCCAAACAAACTGTCTGCACCAAAAAATATGTGCACTTGAAGTTTAAACATCCAAACCCAAAAGTGGGTTAGAAAAGCAGTTTCTATGAATGAGCCACAGCTTGGCTCAGTGAACCATCCCTGAAATGACTCAACACACAGGACACCTTTTATCGCCTCCCACTCTGAGTCACAGCAGCCATGCAGCGAAACCTCTGGGAAAACCATGTGCCGGGCTTCATCAAACACGAAGACACAGACACAGACACAGACACAGTCACACAAATACACCCGATGCAAACACACACATACACACACAACCTGTACTGCATGGCTGGTCGGTTTCTGTCTCAATGAATTTACCAACCACTCTTCTGCCGACGAGATTATAGCGCATAGATTATGACTAATTTGAGACTATAGTGTATAGATTATGACTAATTGAGATTATGACTAATTGAGATTATAGTGTATAGATTATGACTAATTGAGATTATAGTATGTAGATTATGACTGAGATTATAGTGTATAGATTATGACTGAGATTATAGTGTATAGATTATGACTTTATTTTTATTTTTATTTTTTACATGATACTGCTGGTCGCGTGCCTTGGGTCCTGGACTGTTCTGTTGGCATCTGGACACTGCTTGGCATCCTGTGAATCATGTTCTTCATAAATTTTATGTCCATTATAATTCTGTTACCCTCTTTCAATGTTGTATTATGTAAATTGCGTGAACACAACATCCATTGCACACTCTCCGTCTCGGTAGAGAGATCCCTCCTCTGTTGCTCTCCCTGAGGTTTCTTCCTATTTTTTCTCCCTGTTAAAGGTTTTTTTTTTTAGGGAGTTGTTCCTCATCCGATGAGAGTGTCTAAGGACAGGATCTTGTGTTGCTGTTAAACCCACTGAGGCAAATTTGTAATTTGTGATATTGGCCTATACAAATAAAATTGATTTGATTTGATTTGACTAATTGAGATTATAGTGTATAGATTATGACTGAGATTATAGTATATAGATTTTGACTAATTGAGATTACAGTTTATAGATATAGATTAATTGAGATTATAGTTTATAGACTATGACTAATTGAGACTACAGTGTAGAGATTATGACTAATTGAGACTATAGTGTATAGATTATGACTAATTGAGATTATAGCATATAAATTATGACTAATTGATATTATAGCATATAGATTATGACTAATTGAGATTATAGCATATAGAGTTTGACAAATTGAGATTATAGTTTATAGATTATGACTAATTGAGACTACAGTGTATATATTATGACTAATTGAGACTATAGTGTATAGATTATGACTAATTGAGACTACTATAGTGTATAGATTATGACTAATTGAGATTATAGCATATAAATTACGACTAATTGAGATTATAGAATATATATTATGACTAATTGAGATTATAGCATATAGATTTTGACAAATTGAGATTATAGTTTATAGATTTTGACTGAGATTAGTTTATATATCATGACTAATTGAGACTACATTGTATAGATTATGACTAATTGAGACTATAGTGTATAGATTATGACTAATTGACATAGCATATAGATTATGACTGAGATTATAGCGTATAGATTATGACTAATTGAGATTACAGTGTATATATTATGACTAATTGAGATTATAGCGTATAGATTATGACTAATTGATGACTTAATTGAATATGACTAATGACTATTGCAAACTGTTCTCTGCTCTCACATGTCTTTTCTCTCTCTCTGAATGATGTCTTCTCCTTTCTCTTCTGTGTGTGAATGGTGTCATTAGAGTCTAATTTGTGTGCACGTGAGGCTGTCCTCCTCCCAGGTCTCCATGGTGATGGTGGTCACCAGCTGGATGCTGCTTGGCATCCCCTCATCACATTTTCTTTTTATATATCTTGTATATAAATCTTTTTTACATGGTGATGGTGGTTGCATGGCTCGGGTCCTGGGCTGCTCCGGTGGCATCTGGACACTGCTTAGCATCCCCCTCATCATATTCTTCATAAATTTTATAAGTCCATTATAATTGTGTTATCCTCTTTCAATGTTGTATTGTGTAAATTGTGTAAACACAACATCATTGCACGTTGTGCGTCTTGGGAGAGAGATCCTCCTCTGGTGCTCTCCCTGAGCTTTCTTCCCGGTTTTCTCCCTGTTAAAGGTTTTTTAGGGAGTTGTTCCTTATCCGATGAGAGGGTCTAAGGACAGGATGTTGTGCTGCTATAAAGCCCCCTGAGGCAAATGTGTAATTTGTGTTATTGGGCTATAAAAATAAAATTGACTTGACAAACACACACATACACACACACAAAAACACACACACACACACACCAACACATGCAAACAAGTATTTTTGCTATCACCCACATCATCAGATGTGCTTTTGAAAATGATTCTTAATGGCTCCACACGCCTGTCAAGCATGTGGTCGTGAGCTTGAAAGGACTCCAAGATGTCAAGTAAGTGTGTCTGACGGCTCCAAGGAAACACTGCACTTCTGAGAACAAGCGAGCAGAGCATTTACACTGATGGGCGGGCAGACGGCCTGACATAATCCCTCATGCTACCTGCTGTGACACCACTCACAGCTACTAGTTCACTTGGACAGCATTTTTATTGTTAGTTGGAAATTCACGTTGTGGTTTGATATCTTTCTTGGCTGCACACCACCATCACACCCCAGATGCACTCATCACTACCGGGAAGCTGATAATCACTTCAAGCCCACTATTTGCATAAGTGTAAGGCAACCAATCCTTCACTCCCTAATCTTGTTCTCTGCGGTCTCTTTCTCTAATATTTATGTTTTCCTCTGCTCAGTCTTCTCAGACCCGCTCTGTTGTCTTCCTCACCTGCCCAACCTGTTTTATGACCCACTCTGTTGTCTTCCTCACCTGCCCAACCTGTTTTATGACCCACTCTGTTGTCTTCCCCACCTGCCCAACCTGTTTTATGACCCACTCTGTTGTCTTCCTCACCTGCCCAACCTGTTTTATGACCCACTCTGTTGTCTTCCTCACCTGCCCAACCTGTTTTATGACCCACTCTGTTGTCTTCCTCACCTGCCCAACCTGTTTTATGACCCACTCTGTTGTCTTCCTCACCTGCCCAACCTGTTTTATGACCCACTCTGTTGTCTTCCTCACCTGCCCAACCTGTTTTATGACCCACTCTGTTGTCTTCCTCACCTGCCCAACCTGTTTTATGACCCACTCTGTTGTCTTCCTCACCTGCCCAACCTGTTTTATGACCCACTCTGTTGTCTTCCTCACCTGCCCAACCTGTTTTATGACCCACTCTGTTGTCTTCCTCACCTGCCCAACCTGTTTTATGACCCACTCTGTTGTCTTCCTCACCTGCCCAACCTGTTTTATGACCCACTCTGTTGTCTTCCTCACCTGCCCAACCTGTTTTATGACCCACTCTGTTGTCTTCCTCACCTGCCCAACCTGTTTTATGACCCACTCTGTTGTCTTCCTCACCTGCCCAACCTGTTTTATGACCCACTCTGTTGTCTTCCTCACCTGCCCAACCTGTTTTATGACCCACTCTGTTGTCTTCCCCACCTGCCCAACCTGTTTTATGACCCGCTCTGTTGTCTTCCTCACCTGCCCAAACTGTTTTATGACCCGCTCTGTTGTCTTCCTCACCTGCCCAAACTGTTTTATGACCCGCTCTGTTGTCTTCCTCACCTGCCCAACCTGTTTTATGACCTGCTCTGTTGTCTTCCTCACCTGCCCAACCTGTTTTATGACCCGCTCTGTTGTCTTCCTCACCTGCCCAAACTGTTTTATGACCCACTCTGTTGTCTTCCTCACCTGCCCAACCTGTTTTATGACCCACTCTGTTGTCTTCCTCACCTGCCCAACCTGTTTTATGACCCACTCTGTTGTCTTCCTCACCTGCCCAACCTGTTTTATGACCCACTCTGTTGTCTTCCTCACCTGCCCAACCTGTTTTATGACCCACTCTGTTGTCTTCCTCACCTGCCCAAACTGTTTTATGACCCACTCTGTTGTCTTCCTCACCTGCCCAAACTGTTTTATGACCCACTCTGTTGTCTTCCTCACCTGCCCAACCTGTTTTATGACCCACTCTGTTGTCTTCCCCACCTGCCCAACCTGTTTTATGACCCACTCTGTTGTCTTCCCCACCTGCCCAACCTGTTTTATGACCCACTCTGTTGTCTTCCTCACCTGCCCAACCTGTTTTATGACCCGCTCTGTTGTCTTCCTCACCTGCCCAAACTGTTTTATGACCCGCTCTGTTGTCTTCCTCACCTGCCCAACCTGTTTTATGACCTACTCTGTTGTCTTCCTCACCTGCCCAACCTGTTTTATGACCCACTCTGTTGTCTTCCTCACCTGCCCAAACTGTTTTATGACCCACTCTGTTGTCTTCCTCACCTGCCCAACCTGTTTTATGACCCACTCTGTTGTCTTCCTCACCTGCCCAACCTGTTTTATGACCCACTCTGTTGTCTTCCTCACCTGCCCAAACTGTTTTATGACCCACTCTGTTGACTTCCTCACCTGCCCAAACTGTTTTATGACCCACTCTGTTGTCTTCCTCACCTGCCCAACCTGTTTTATGACCCACTCTGTTTTCTTCCTCACCTGCCCAAACTGTTTTATGACCCACTCTGTTGTCTTCCTCACCTGCCCAAACTGTTTTATGACCCACTCTGTTGTCTTCCTCACCTGCCCAACCTGTTTTATGACCCACTCTGTTGTCTTCCTCACCTGCCCAAACTGTTTTATGACCCGCTCTGTTGTCTTCCTCACCTGCCCAACCTGTTTTATGACCCACTCTGTTGTCTTCCTCACCTGCCCAAACTGTTTTATGACCCACTCTGTTGTCTTCCTCACCTGCCCAAACTGTTTTATGACCCACTCTGTTGTCTTCCTCACCTGCCCAAACTGTTTTATGACCCACTCTGTTGTCTTCCTCACCTGCCCAAACTGTCAACTGCTGTGTTAATTAACTGCTCCGCAACAGGTATGTTAATGAAGTTGACTACTTTAGATTAAAGTCAGAGAGCACTTGCACACATGTGTGTACACAAACATACAGAAATATGCATGCATGCACACACCACACAACCACACTTATTGTAAAATGTGATACGTGAATGTGTTGCCCTGAGCAGTTTGCCGGGGGCAGTTTAGTCTGGAGGACTGTGGGATTCCAGCAGCCTGTGTCATTACAGGGAAGCTGATGCCACGCTGCACACCCCACATACTGTCTCACCACAGCCACGTGTGTACACACACACACACACACACACACACACACGCATACACATTTGCTTAATTGCACAAACATGCATTTAGGTTTGATTGATAGCCCATGCACTTTGTTTGGCTGCTCATTAGAGGGCTTCTCTGTACTCCTCAGCCCCACACAGCACAACTATACTAACACACACACACACACACACACACACACACACACACACACACACACACACACACACACACACACACACACACACACACAGACTCTTATGCGGCAAAGTGCCAGCTGCCCAGGCTGCTAGCAGAGTTGGTGAGTACACAAGACCCCTGCCCCTTAGTGCCTCACACTAATATGACCCCTGAGACACTGAGCTACTATTACTTAACCAAGCACGGCGGCGTTATCTGAAATCCATAAGGTGTGCCTTGTTAGCACCCAATCAACTCCTCTTTTATGGACCTAGGGAAGGAAAACTGCCCTTCTGAGCCTCGGGGGGGAGGCGCAGTAACTGTGAACTTTAACAGGGCTTAATTTATCACCCTCGGTATGAGGCGTAGGGCAAGCTGGATGGAAGCACAGAAACTGAGAAGCAACTGGCAAAACACAGGTTAGTGTGGCGGCACGACAATGTTAGCGAGTAGGAACACGCACAACACACAGACACACGATGCCAAACAGCCCCCTCTTCAGCCCCGTCTCTGGCATCAGTCACTTCCTCGGGACATGGACCACTTCTGCTTAGGTTGAAACACTGCCTCTCCCTGGTGCCTATCCACCCCCCTCCCCCCTCCGTCTTGTTGTCCTCTATTCTGCAGTGAGATGTTTAAAATTTAAAACACTGACATTCAGTCTGTTGTCCACCAGCAGGACAGGCCAAGTACCTCACCAAGACAGAACGTTATACTGCGCCACCTGTGGGCGACTTCCACTGGCTCCATCAGTGTCTGAACCTGTGTGTGACTGTGTCACTGTGACTGTGTGTGTGACTGTGTGTGTGTGTGAGACTGTGAGTGACTGTGTGTGTGACTGTGTGTGTGTGTGTGTGTGTGACTGTGTGTGAATGTGTGTGTGTGAGTGAGACTGTGTGACTGTGTTTGTGTGTGTGTGACTGTGTGTGAATGTGTGTGTGTGTGTGTGTGTGTGTGTGTGTGTGTGTGTGTGTGTGTGTGTGACTGTGTGTACTGTGTGTACTGTGGGTGACTGCGTGTGTGACTGCGTGTGACTGTGTGTGTGACTGCGTCTGTGACTGTGTATGACTGTGTCTGTGTGACTGTGTGTGTGTGTGTGACTGTGTGTGTGACTATGTGTACTGTAGGTGACTGCGTGTGTGACTGCGTGTGTGACTGTGTGTGACTGTGTGTGTGTGAATGTGTGTGTGTGTAACTGTATGTGTGTGACTGTGACTGTGTGTGTGAGACTGTGTGTGACTGTGCCTGTGTGTGTGCCTGTGTGTGTGTGATTGTGTGACTGTGTGACTGTGTGTGTGTGGCTGTGTGTGTGACTGTGTGTGTGTGTGTGACTGTGTGTGTGTGTGTGTGTGTGTGTGTGTGACTGTGTGTGTGAATGTGTGTGAATGTGTGTGTGTGAGTGAGACTGTGTGACTGTGTGTGTGTGTGACTGTGTGTGAATGTGTGTGTGTGTGTGTGTGTGTGTGACTGTGTGTACTGTGGGTGACTGCGTGTGTGACTGCGTGTGACTGTGTGTGTGACTGCGTCTGTGACTGTGTATGACTGTGTCTGTGTGACTGTGTGTGTGTGTGTGTGACTGTGTGTGTGACTATGTGTACTATAGGTGACTGCGTGTGTGACTGCGTGTGTGACTGTGTGTGACTGTGTGTGTGTGAATGTGTGTGTGTGTAACTGTGTGTGTGTGACTGTGACTGTGTGTACTGTGGGTGACTGCGTGTGTGACTGCGTGTGACTGTGTGTGTGACTGCGTCTGTGACTGTGGGTGTGACTGCGTCTGTGACTGTGTATGACTGTGTCTGTGTGACTGTGTGTGTGTGTGTGACTGTGTGTGTGACTGTGTGTGACTGTGTGTGTGTGAATGTGTGTGTGTGTAACTGTGTGTGTGACTGTGACTGTGTGTGTGAGACTGTGTGTGACTGTGTGTACTGTGGGTGACTGCGTGTGTGACTGCGTGTGTGACTGTGTGTGACTGTGTGTGTGTGAATGTGTGTGTGTGTAACTGTGTGTGTGTGACTGTGACTGTGTGTGTGAGACTGTGTGTGACTGTGTGTACTGTGGGTGACTGCGTGTGTGACTGTGACTGTGTGCTGTGGGTGACTGCGTGTGTGACTGCGTGTGACTGTGTGTGTGACTGCGTCTGTGACTGTGGGTGTGACTGCGTCTGTGACTGTGTATGACTGTGTCTGTGTGACTGTGTGTGTGTGTGTGTGTGTGACTGTGTGTGTGACTATGTGTACTATAGGTGACTGCGTGTGTGACTGCGTGTGTGACTGTGTGTGACTGTGTGTGTGTGAATGTGTGTGTGTGTAACTGTGTGTGTGTGACTGTGACTGTGTGTGTGAGACTGTGTGTGACTGTGCCTGTGTGTGTGCCTGTGTGTGTGTGATTGTGTGACTGTGTGACTGTGTGTGTGTGGCTGTGTGTGTGACTGTGTGTGTGTGTGTGTGTGTGTGACTGTGTGTGTGAATGGCTGAAGTGAGGTGTAGATGGTAAAGGGTGCTGTGATACTGGGTGCATTAGAAGAGCGCTCAATGAAATGCAGTTAATTTACCATTTGGAGGTAAATGCATGTTTACTTATTTTTCTCCCCAGTTGTCCTTGCTCTCTGAGTCGTCCTGGTCGCTGCTCCAACCCCTCTGCCCATCCGGGGAGCGCTGAAGTCTACCACATGCCTCCTCCCATACACCAGCCGCTTCTTTTCACCTGACAGTGAAGAGTTTCACCAGGGGGACGTAGCGTGTGGGAGGATCACGCTATTCCTCCCAGTTCCCCCTCCCCCCGAACAGGCGCCCCAACCAACCAGAGGAGGCGCTACTGCAGTGACCAGGACACATACCCACATCCAGCGTCCCACCCATAGACACGACCAATTGTGTCTGCAGGGATGCCCGACCAAGCCGGAGGTAACACGGGGATTCGAACCAGCGATCCCCGTGTTGGTAGGCAACAGAATAGACCGCTATGCTACCTGGATGCTAAATGCATGTTTATTTAAAACATGTCATGGAATGGGAGGCAGAGCAGAAATGCACTACAAACAGGAACACTGGTCGTTGCTGTCAGAGTGAATGTGAACTTATGTAACATTACTGAATGAGACCCTGTAGCACTGGAATAGTGTGAATGTTAACATTACTGAATGATGGCTCTAGAGACCCCGTAGTACTGGAATAGTGTGAATGTGAACATTACTGAATGATGGATCTAGAGACCCCGTAGCACTGGAATAGTGTGAATGTGAACATTACTCTATGATGGCTCTAGAGACACCGTAGCACTGGAATAGTGTGAATGTGAACATTACTGAATGATGGATCTAGAGACCCCGTAGCACTGGAATAGTGTGAATGTGAACATTACTCTATGATGGCTCTAGAGACACCGTAGCACTGGAATAGTGTGAATGTGAACATTACTGAATGATGGCTCTAGAGACCCCGTAGCACTGGAATAGTGTGAATGTGAACATTACTGAATGATGGATCTAGAGACCCCGTAGCACTGGAATAGTGTGAATGTGAACATTACCGAAAGATGGATCTAGAGACCCTGTAGCACTGGAATAGATTGAATGTGAACATTACTTAACGATGGTTCTAGAGACCTAATAGTACTGGAATAGTGTGAATGTGAACATTACTGAATGATGGCTCTAGAGAACCCGTAGCACTGGAATAGTGTGAATGTGAACATTACTGAATGATGGCTCTAGAGACCCCGTAGCACTGGAATAGTTTGAATGTGAACATTACCGAATGATGGATCTAGAGACCCCGTAGCACTGGAATAGTGTGAATGTAAACATTACCGAAAGATGGATCTAGAGACCCCGTAGCACTGGAATAGTGTGAATGTGAACATTACTGAATGATGGCTCTAGAGACCCCGTAGCACTGGAATAGTGTGAATGTGAACATTACTCTAAGATGGCTCTAGAGACCCCGTAGCACTGGAATAGTGTGAATGTGAACATTACTGAATGATGGCTCTAGAGACCCCGTAGCACTGGAATAGTGTGAATGTGAACATTACTGAATGATGGATCTAGAGACCCCGTAGCACTGGAATAGAGTGAATGTGAACATTACTTAATGATGGTTCTAGAGACCTAATAGTACTGGAATAGTGTGAATGTGAACAATACTGAATGATGGTTTTTGAGACCCCGTAGCACTGGAATAGTGTGAATGTGAACATTACTGAATGATGGCTCTAGAGAACCCGTAGCACTGGAATAGTGTGAATGTGAACATTACTGAATGATGGCTCTAGAGACCCCGTAGCACTGGAATAGTGGCACATCACTCAGGAATGTGGACACCTTTTTTCCGTCTTAAGCTCATGAAATAGAAATGTTGGCAGAATAAACTCTGATTACCAGTATACATCGTATTCTTTTCATGAAACAAGGAGCTGTAACTGGTTAGCTGACAGTATCCCACTGGTGGAAGTGCATGGCCACCATCTGGCCCCTGGTAGTCAGGATACAACTTTTGTAGCCCTCTCAATAACCAAAGTTGTCCATCCCTCTTTTTTTTTTTAATACATTTATTTCTGATTTTCCCTTTTTCTCCCAATTTAGTAGCCAATCGATCCCTATTTTTTTTTTTTTTTTTTTTAGTCCAAACACTCACCCTCATACTGCATGCGTTCGCCAACTGCATCTTTCCAGTCAGCAGTCTCGAAGGAGACGCCTCACCACAGCCTCGCCAGGCTGAACCACTGCTTTTTCTGACACACCCAGACGCATTCATGTGACGAACACAAGCCACCCCCCCCCCAAAAGACAGCATTGCCAATTATTGCTGCTTCATCGAGCCCAGCCATAGTCAGATCTGATGAGACCGAGGCATGAACCCCGGTCCCAATGGTCAACTGCATCGACACAAAGCCGATGCTTAGACTGCTACACCACTGCGGACCCCCATCCCTGTTTTGAATAATAACGATCGCTCTCTCTCTCTCCAATTCCATCTAATTCTCCCTGTCTCCTCCTTTCTCCCTCTGTGTTGTGAGATGTACTGTGAATATCACATCCCTCATCTAGTTCTCCCTGTCTCCTCCTTTTTCCTTCTGTGTTGTGAGATGTACTGTGAATACCACATCCCTCATCTAGTTCTCCCTTTCTCCTTCTGTGTTGTGAGATGTACTGTGAATATCACATCCCTCATCTAGTTCTACCTTTCTCCTTCTGTGTTGTGAGATGTACTGTAAATATCACATCCCTCATCTAGTTCTCCCTGTCTCCTCCTTTCCCCTTCTGTGTTGTGAGATGTACTGTGAATATCACATCCCTCATCTAGTTCTCCCTTTCTCCTTCGGTGTTGTGAGATGTACTGTGAATATCACATCCCTCATCTAGTTCTCCCTTTCTCCTTCTGTGTTGTGAGATGTACTGTAAATACCACATCCCTCATCTAGTTCTCCCTTTCTCCTTCTGTGTTGTGAGATGTACTGTGAATATCACATCCCTCATCTAGTTCTCCCTTTCTCCTTCTGTGTTGTGAGATTTACTGTGAATATCACATCCCTCATCTAGTTCTCCCTTTCTCCTTCTGTGTTGTGAGATGTACTGTAAATACCACATCCCTCATCTAGTTCTCCCTTTCTCCTTCTGTGGTGTGAGATGTACTGTGAATACCACATCCCTCATCTAGTTCTCCCTTTCTCCTTCTGTGTTGTGAGATGTACTGTGAATATCACATCCCTCATCTAGTTCTCCCTTTCTTCCTCTGTGAGATGTACTGTGAATATCACATCCCTCGTCTAGTTCTCCCTTTCTCCTTCTGTGTTGTGAGATGTACTGTGAATATCACATCCCTCATCTAGTTCTCCCTTTCTCCTTCTGTGTTGTGAGATGTACTGTGAATATCACATCCCTCATCTAGTTCTCCCTTTCTCCTTCTGTGTTGTGAGATGTACTGTAAATACCACATCCCTCATCTAGTTCTCCCTTTCTCCTTCTGTGTTGTGAGATGTACTGTGAATACCACATCCCTCATCTAGTTCTCCCTTTCTCCTTCTGTGTTGTGAGATGTACTGTGAATATCACATCCCTCATCTAGTTCTCCCTTTCTCCCTCTGTTGTGAGATGTACTGTGAATACCACATCCCTCATCTAGTTCTCCCTTTCTCCTTCTGTGTTGTGAGATGTACTGTGAATACCACATCCCTCATCTAGTTCTCCCTTTCTCCTTCTGTGTTGTGAGATGTACTGTAAATACCACATCCCTCATCTAGTTCTACCTTTCTCCTTCTGTGTTGTGAGATGTACTGTAAATACCACATTCCTCATCTAGTTCTCCCTTTCTCCTTCTGTGTTGTGAGATGTACTGTGAATATCACATCCCTCATCTAGTTCTACCTTTCTCCTTCTGTGTTGTGAGATGTACTGTGAATATCACATCCCTCATCTAGTTCTCCCTTTCTCCTTCTGTGTTGTGAGATGTACTGTAAATACCACATCCCTCATCTAGTTCTCCCTTTCTCCTTCTGTGTTGTGAGATGTACTGTAAATACCACATCCCTCATCTAGTTCTCCCTTTCTCCTTCTGTGTTGTGAGATGTACTGTGAATATCACATCCCTCATCTAGTTCTCCCTGTCTCCTCCTTTCCCCTTCTGTGTTGTGAGATGTACTGTGAATATCGCATCCCTCATCTAGTTCTCCCTTTCTCCTCCTTTCTCCCTCTGTTGTGAGATGTACTGTGAATACCACATCCCTCATCTAGTTCTCCCTTTCTCCTTCTGTGTTGTGAGATGTACTGTGAATATCACATCCCTCATCTAGTTCTCCCTTTCTCCTTCTGTGTTGTGAGATTTACTGTGAATATCACATCCCTCATCTAGTTCTCCCTTTCTCCTTCTGTGTTGTGAGATGTACTGTAAATACCACATCCCTCATCTAGTTCTCCCTTTCTCCTTCTGTGTTGTGAGATGTACTGTGAATACCACATCCCTCATCTAGTTCTCCCTTTCTCCTTCTGTGTTGTGAGATGTACTGTGAATATCACATCCCTCATCTAGTTCTCCCTTTCTCCTTCTGTGTTGTGAGATGTACTGTGAATACCACATCCCTCATTTAGTTCTCCCTTTCTCCCTCTGTTGTGAGATGTACTGTGAATACCACATCCCTCATCTAGTTCTCCCTTTCTCCCTCTGTTGTGAGATGTACTGTGAATACCACATCCCTCATCTAGTTCTCACTTTCTCCCTCTGTTGTGAGATGTACTGTGAATATCACATCCCTCATCTAGTTCTCCCTTTCTCCTTCTGTGTTGTGAGATGTACTGTGAATATCACACCCCTCATCTAGTTCTCCCTTTCTCCTTCTGTGTTGTGAGATGTACTGTGAATATCACATCCCTCATCCAATTCTCCCTTTCTCCTTCTGTGTTGTGAGATGTACTGTAAATACCACATCCCTCATCTAGTTCTCCCTTTCTCCTTCTGTGTTGTGAGATGTACTGTGAATATCACATCCCTCATCTAGTTATACCTTTCTCCTTCTGTGTTGTGAGATGTACTGTAAATACCACATCCCTCATCTAGTTCTCCCTTTCTCCTTCTGTGTTGTGAGATGTACTGTGAATACCACATCCCTCATCTAGTTCTCCCTTTCTCCTTGTGTTGTGAGATGTACTGTGAATATCACATCCCTCATCTAGTTCTCCCTTTCTCCCTCTGTTGTGAGATGTACTGTGAATATCACATCCTTCATCTAGTTCTCCCTGTCTCCTCCTTTCTCCCTCTGTTGTGAGATGTACTGTGAATATCACATCCTTCTAGCTATCTCTAATTTTCTTTCTATCTTCCTCTAATTCTATTAATTCTCACTATCTCTCAAGGAGAAGAAGAAAAAGGTGACTCAAAGAAAATAGAATGTAAGAGAAAAGAAATGGGGGAAACCACAGACGGGCTTTCCATTCTGCAATACTTATACTGTCAGCAAGGCCAGAGTTACTGTCGCCCACCGCCGACTTCCGCCTAGTCATTCAAACACCACCATAACTTATATCTTCAACCCGATACAAACCATAGACTCAACCCCAAATTACCATCTGCCAGCCATGATGATCTCTCAGCCCACCCACAACTGCAACCATCCTGCTGCCTCAAAGCAGGACAAAGACCCACAACTACCACCTCCAGCACACACCGTACACTATAATCAGCCAGGACGCCAATCTGAAGTGATAACTGTCTGTGTATGTTCATGTGCACGTGTTCATGGATACGTGTGTGTGCGTACATATTTAGGTAAGCACGCGCATACTAGGCAGACGTGTTGGTTCAGCGTACAAAGTGAGGAGTTAAAATACTTGATAAGCGGGTGTGTGTATGTGTGCACATGTCTACATTTATGTGTGTGTGTGTGTGTGTGTGTGAGAGGGAGAGAGAGAGCGCGAGAGAGTGGGACAGAGAGAAAGTGAGAGTGCAAGAGAGAGAGATAGATAGAGCGGTAGAGAGAGACAGAGCAACGGCGTGAGAGATAGATAGAGCGGGATAGAGCAAGAGAGAGAGATAGAGCGATGGCGTGAGAGATAGAGAGAGAGGGATAGAGCGAGAGAGACAGAGCGGTAGAGAGAGAGACAGAGTGACGGCATGAGAGATAGAGAGAGGGATAGAGCAAGAGAGAGAGATAGAGCGGTAGAGAGAGAGAGCAATGGCGTGAGAGATAGAGGGATAGAGCGAGAGAGAGAGAGAGCAGTAGAGAGAGAGACAGAGTGACGGCACGAGAGATAGATAGAGCGGTAGAGAGAGACAGAGCGACGGCATGAGAGATAGAGAGAGGGATAGAGCAAGAGAGAGAGATAGAGCGGTAGAGAGAGAGAGCAATGGCGTGAGAGATAGAGGGATAGAGCGAGCGAGAGAGAGAGCAGTAGAGAGAGAGACAGAGTGACGGAGTGAGATATAGAGAGAGGGATAGAGCGAGAGAGAGAGATAGAGCGGTAGAGTGAGAGAGAGAGAGAGCAGTAGAGAGAGAGACAGAGTGACGGCACGAGAGATAGATAGAGCGGTAGAGAGAGACAGAGCGACGGCATGAGAGATAGAGAGAGGGATAGAGCAAGAGAGAGAGATAGAGCGGTAGAGAGAGAGAGCAATGGCGTGAGAGATAGAGGGATAGAGCGAGAGAGAGAGAGAGCAGTAGAGAGAGAGACAGAGTGACGGCACGAGAGATAGATAGAGCGGTAGAGAGAGACAGAGCGACGGCATGAGAGATAGAGAGAGGGATAGAGCAAGAGAGAGAGATAGAGCGGTAGAGAGAGAGAGCAATGGCGTGAGAGATAGAGGGATAGAGCGAGAGAGAGAGAGAGCAGTAGAGAGAGAGACAGAGTGATGGCACGAGAGATAGATAGAGCGGTAGAGAGAGACAGAGCGACGGTGTGAGAGATAGAGAGAGAGGGATAGAGCGAGAGAGAGAGATAGAGCGGTAGAGTGAGAGAGAGAGAGAGCAGTAGAGAGAGAGACAGAGTGACGGCACGAGAGATAGATAGAGCGGTAGAGAGAGACAGAGCGACGGCATGAGAGATAGAGAGAGGGATAGAGCAAGAGAGAGAGATAGAGCGGTAGAGAGAGAGAGCAATGGCGTGAGAGATAGAGGGATAGAGCGAGAGAGAGAGAGAGCAGTAGAGAGAGAGACAGAGTGACGGAGTGAGATATAGAGAGAGGGATAGAGCGAGAGAGAGAGATAGAGCGGTAGAGTGAGAGAGAGAGAGAGCAGTAGAGAGAGAGACAGAGTGACGGCACGAGAGATAGATAGAGCGGTAGAGAGACAGAGCGACGGCATGAGAGATAGAGAGAGGGATAGAGCAAGAGAGAGAGATAGAGCGGTAGAGAGAGAGAGCAATGGCGTGAGAGATAGAGGGATAGAGCGAGAGAGAGAGAGAGCAGTAGAGAGAGAGACAGAGTGACGGCACGAGAGATAGATAGAGCAGTAGAGAGAGACAGAGCGACGGTGTGAGAGATAGAGAGAGAGGGATAGAGCGAGAGAGATAGATAGATAGAGCGGTAGAGAGAGACAGAGTGACGGCATGAGAGATAGAGAGAGAGGGATAGAGCGAGAGAGAGAGATAGATAGAGCAGTAGAGAGAGACAGAGTGACGGAGTGAGATATAGAGAGAGGGATAGAGCGAGAGAGAGAGATAGAGCGGTAGAGTGAGAGAGAGAGAGAGCAGTAGAGAGAGAGACAGAGTGACGGCACGAGAGATAGATAGAGCGGTAGAGAGAGACAGAGCGACGGCATGAGAGATAGAGAGAGGGATAGAGCAAGAGAGAGAGATAGAGCGGTAGAGAGAGAGAGCAATGGCGTGAGAGATAGAGGGATAGAGCGAGAGAGAGAGAGAGCAGTAGAGAGAGAGACAGAGTGACGGCACGAGAGATAGATAGAGCGGTAGAGAGAGACAGAGCGACGGTGTGAGAGATAGAGAGAGAGGGATAGAGCGAGAGAGAGAGATAGAGCGGTAGAGAGAGACAGAGTGACGGCATGAGAGATAGAGAGAGAGGGATAGAGCGAGAGAGAGAGATAGATAGAGCGGTAGAGAGAGACAGAGTGACGGAGTGAGATATAGAGAGAGGGATAGAGCGAGAGAGAGAGATAGAGCGGTAGAGTGAGACGGAGCAACGGCATGAGAGATAAGAGAGAGAGGGATAGAGCGAGAGAGAGAGATGGAGAGAGAGGGATAGAGCGAGAGAGAGAGATAGAGCGACGGCGTGAGAGATAGAGAGAGAGGGATACAATGAATGAATCAAACCAAAATGGAAAAATAGTTGCTTGTTTTATTGACTTCTAAAAAGCTTTCGACTCAATTTGGCATGAAGGACTATACTATAAACTTTTACAAAGCGGTGTAGGGGGTAAAGTGTATGACATAATAAAGTGAATGTGTTCTGACAACAAATGTGCAGTTAAGATTGGAGACAAACACACTGAGTTCTTCACTCAGAATAGAGGGGTGAGATAGGGCTGTGGATTTAGCCCAACACTGTTTAATATATATATATTAATGAACTGGCGGTGCAGCTGGAACAGTCTGCAGCCTCAGGTCTCCCCCTGTACGACATGGAAGTAAAATTTTTGCTTTATGCAGATGATCTAGTTTTGTTGTCACCAACCGCAGATGGGCTGCAACAACTACTAGACCTGCTTGAGGACTATTGCCAGCACTGGGCCCTGGCAATCAATCCAAAAAAGACAAAAGTAATGATCTTCCAGAAGAAGCCCAGATGTGAGGAAAATAGATACCAGTTGACTCTAAGTCGCATCACCTTAGAGCATACGATGCAGTATACTTACCTTGGTCTAATTATTACAGCATCGGGGAGTTTCAGTAGGGCAGTGAATGACCTAAAACAAAAAGCTGGCAGAACTCTATATGCATTAAAAATACATTCTTTAACATTGATATACCAATCTCCATCTGGTGCAAACTGATTGATAGTGTAATTCTGCCCATTGCGCTATATGGAAGTGAGGTATGGGGTCCACTCAGTCTTTCCAGCTACACTAGATGGGGCAAGCATCCAGCAGAAACCCTACATGTTGAATTCTGTAGAATGATTCTGAAAATACAAAGGAAAACACCAACAAACAACGCATGTAGGGCAGAATTAGGCCGGTTTCCACTATTGATAAATGTACAAAAAAGATCTCTAAATTTCTGGATGCACTTAAATACAAGCCCAACAAATACATTGCACTTTAAAGCTCTGAAAACCTAAGAACTGAACCCTGAAAAGAGTCCCCTGAAGCAGCTGGTTCTGAGACTCACTAACCCTTTAACAAATACTACGATCAACCATCCTCAGGCCAGCACTGCATTCCAAACCAACATGAGGATAAATCAGCTATAAAACAAACAAACAGGAGGACAAATCAGGCTATAAAACAAAGCAAGAACAATTATTTGAAACATTGGAACGCTGAAATCAAAACTCAAAAAAAACTAGAAGTCTATCGGGCCCTAAAAACAAACTATGATTTGGAAGAATACCTCTTAACTGTCAGAGACAGGAAGCAGCGACAGATCCTCACCAAATACAGGCTCAGTGACCACAGTCTCGCCATTGAAAACGGGGGACACAAAAAGACGTGGTTGCCAAAAGAGCATCGAACATGTGGTCAGTGCATGACAGATGAGGTGGAGACAGAGGGGCACTTCCTCCTTAAATGTGACACATGTGAAAAGCAGCGCCGGGCTTTTGTCCAGGAACTGGAACATGTGACTCCAGAGTAGCAGGAAATGGAGGACGCAGGTAAGCTGCAGGTGGTCCTGGGAGGGGGCCAGCGGCGAGCACTGCAGCAAGACTTATATTTTCCTGCCACAACCTGAGAGACAGTGGGGGACGGCACCTATTGCTACTGTTGTTGTTTAATATCATAATCATTGTTGTTGTTGCTGTTATTATTATAATCATTGTTGTATTGTGTTGTTGTTGTTTTACATCATTTGGCAATATGTACACAAACGTATGTCATGCCAATAAAGCACATATTGAATTGAATTGAATTGAATTGAATAGAGAGAGAGCGAGAGAGAGAGAGAGAGAGAGAGAGAGAGAGAGAGAGAGAGATCGGTAGAGAGAGACAGAGTGATGGCGTGAGAGATAGAGAGAGAGGGATAGAGCGAGAGAGAGAGACAGAGCGACGGTGTGAGAGATAGAGAGAGAGGGATAGAGCGAGAGAGAGAGAGAGATAGAGTGGTAGAGAGAGACATAGCGACAGTGTGAGAGATAGAGTGAGAGGCATAGAGCGGTAGAGAGAGACAGAGCGGTAGAGAGAGACATAGCGACGGTGTGAGAGATAGAGAGAGAGGGATAGAGCGAGAGAGAGAGATAGAGCGGTAGAGAGAGACATAGCGACGGTGTGAGAGATAGAGTGAGAGGCATAGAGCGGTAGAGAGAGACAGAGCGGTAGAGAGAGACATAGCGACGGTATGAGAGATAGAGAGAGAGGGATAGAGCGAGAGAGAGAGACAGAGCGGTAGAGAGAGACAGAGCGACGGCATGAGAGATAGAGAGAGAGGGATAGAGCGAGAGAGAGAGATAGAGCGGTAGAGAGAGACAGAGCGACGGTGTGAGAGATAGAGAGAGAGGGATAGAGCGAGAGAGAGAGATAGAGCGGTAGAGAGAGACATAGCGACAGTGTGAGAGATAGAGAGAGAGGGATAGAGCGAGAGAGAGAGATAGAGCGGTAGAGAGAGACAGAGCGACGGTGTGAGAGATAGAGAGAGAGGGATAGAGCGAGAGAGAGAGATAGAGCGGTAGAGAGAGACATAGCGACAGTGTGAGAGATAGAGTGAGAGGCATAGAGCGGTAGAGAGAGACAGAGCGGTAGAGAGAGACAGAGCGACGGTATGAGAGATAGAGAGAGAGGGATAGAGCGAGAGAGAGAGATAGAGCGGTAGAGAGAGACATAGCGACAGTGTGAGAGATAGAGTGAGAGGCATAGAGCGGTAGAGAGAGACAGAGCGGTAGAGAGAGACAGAGCGACGGTATGAGAGATAGAGAGAGAGGGATAGAGCGAGAGAGAGAGATAGAGTGGTAGAGAGAGACATAGCGACGGTGTGAGAGATAGAGTGAGAGGCATAGAGCGGTAGAGAGAGACAGAGCGGTAGAGAGAGACATAGCGACGGTATGAGAGATAGAGAGAGAGGGATAGAGCGAGAGAGAGAGACAGAGCGGTAGAGAGAGACAGAGCGACGGCATGAGAGATAGAGAGAGAGGGATAGAGCGAGAGAGAGAGATAGAGCGGTAGAGAGAGACAGAGCGACGGTGTGAGAGATAGAGAGAGAGGGATAGAGCGAGAGAGAGAGATAGAGCGGTAGAGAGAGACATAGCGACAGTGTGAGAGATAGAGAGAGAGGGATAGAGCGAGAGAGAGAGATAGAGCGGTAGAGAGAGACAGAGCGACGGTGTGAGAGATAGAGAGAGAGGGATAGAGCGAGAGAGAGAGATAGAGCGGTAGAGAGAGACATAGCGACAGTGTGAGAGATAGAGTGAGAGGCATAGAGCGGTAGAGAGAGACAGAGCGGTAGAGAGAGACAGAGCGACGGTATGAGAGATAGAGAGAGAGGGATAGAGCGAGAGAGAGAGATAGAGCGGTAGAGAGAGACATAGCGACGGTGTGAGAGATAGAGTGAGAGGCATAGAGCGGTAGAGAGAGACAGAGCGGTAGAGAGAGACAGAGCGACGGTATGAGAGATAGAGAGAGAGGGATAGAGCGAGAGAGAGAGACAGAGCGGTAGAGAGAGACAGAGCGACGGCATGAGAGATAGAGAGAGAGGGATAGAGCGAGAGAGAGAGATAGAGCGGTAGAGAGAGACAGAGCGACGGCATGAGAGATAGAGAGAGAGGGATAGAGAGAGAGAGAGAGATAGAGCGGTAGAGAGAGACAGAGCGACGGTGTGAGAGAAAGCAAGAGAGATCGAGCGAGAGAGACAGAAACAGAGAACACATTGTTTGTCAGCACATCAAACAGCCTCTCAACTCCAGCCAAAGTATGGAGCGTTCACATCACTTCCTCTACGTTACATAATCCAACACATCCAGGTGGATGTGGCAAGGCGGACATGATCCTATCTCCCTTGGTAAGGGATGCCAAATTTGTTACGAGGCAGCATCAGGTTGGGAATCAAGAGAGGAGCAACTGTGTTGTGCACCAAGGCTGGAAGAGACTCAAACCCCATATAATGAGCTCATCAGACCACTGCGGGGTGTCAACTATGGGATGAAAGCAAAGTTGCAGGTATTTGGATGGCTTCATCACTGTGCGTGTAATCGTGTTATCAAGTTGGTTTAAGGACCGTGTTATCTATTCGCTCACTGCAGCTCACAACAGCATATGATTAGTCACAGCAGGAGGCCATTCACCGAGAAAGAAGATGTGAGGAGAAAGTTACCAGGTAAATGTATAATGGTATGCAGCAGTTGGTGTTGTCATCACCTTTGCCTCATCATCCCCATCTCAATGGGCTGTCGGTAAATTGGTGAGAACGGCCAAGAGGTAAAGCGGTTAATGAATAACAGTGAGGCTACATTACATTACAGTCATTTAGCCGACGCTTTCATCCAAAGTGACTTACAATAAGTGCATTTAATGTAGGAAACCAGGTTACTGGTTTGGTGCCTGGCACGGGAAACAGGATGTATCCCAGCTTTACTTTTACTGTATTTACCTTACTTTTGCTTCTAGTTGAGATTGCTCCATTTTAGCAGAGCATGTAATTCTCTCATTTCCCTGAAGTCGCAGTCTAGCTTTTAAATCAACCTAGCACACAAATTTGAAGCATTATGTTCAAGTTTACAGAAACAGATCATAGACAAGGTTGCTAGAAGTCAAATTCTAAAAACATATACACAATAACACTTAAACATGACAGTGCAGTCTCGCAACTTAAATGCAATGTCCATGTTATTTCTATCTTTAGACAAGCCATGCAAAGACAAAATCTATGAGTGGAATATGTATTATGTCGCTGGAGGCAGCATACTGCTACAGGTACAGGCCTAACTTATGGGGGGGTCAGGGGGGACATGTCCCCCTCAATATTTAGAAGAGGTGAATTTGTCCCCCCCAAAAAATAAATCATGAATGATAATGTTAACTCCCTCGCCAAAAAAGGTAAAATAACAACACAGTCAGTCGAACTACTTAAAATGTAATTCATAGTTGTTTTCCAACGATTTCATACACCCCTATGCTTGGACCATACCATTTTAACCTTGCCCCTGGGATTGCCAACCTCGTTGCTGTCTTGGAGTTGCTCCTGACAACCAGGAGGCCGGAGCATGAATGATCGTGTAAGAAAGTGTAAGTAACGTAGCTAGCCAGCTTGCTTGTCTAGCCCAGTACACCACCCTTTCTTACCTTTGGGGTTTCTGAGTTAGAGTTTCTTACGTATTTCCGGATGAATTATAGCCCTATCTAGTTTATAACTTGTGTTTGGGGTTATCATTTGACCCCCTCACGAACTAGCTAGCTAGCTAGCTAGCTAGGCGCTTGCGAACAGTAGCCCCTAGACGTTTATGTTAGCTTAAATGAACTTGAACTGATAATTTCAGCACATGAGATAACATAATAGGTACATCTACAAACCAATTTGTGCCAAGGGTATTATTGTATTAGTTCAAATACATCTACTACTTTCATTCACAGAATTAACATGAGCAAGAGGAAAGTAACAGAAGACATCCGGTGCTTTTTTGGTGCAAAGAAGAGAGTAAGATGAAAGAATTACCTAGAAAGTTGTTTTTCTTTTACATAAATAAGACATTTCCACAATAAATTGATGTAGAAAAAGAGCAAATTAGTGCATACAAATTCACCAGAATGCAGGAAATTAAATGTGTGATGCTCAAAATTTCCAGGGGGAGGACCCCCTGCTAAATGTGTCCCCCCCAATGTTCAACTGTAACTTACGCCAGAGGCTACAGGGTTATGCTCACAAAGATGGCAGATTAGAATAAGCACACACTGTGCAAGTCACAAAAATGTGATCTCATAAAAATATTTTGTTTTTGCCCCCCCCCTTTTCTCCCCAATTGTACCGGTCTAATTACCCCACTCTTCTGAGCCGTCCCGGTCTCTGCTCCACCCCCTCTGCTGATCCGGGGAGGGCTGCAGACTACCACATGTCTCCTCCCATACATGTGGAGTCACCAACCGCTTCTTTTCACCTGACAGTGAGGAGTTTCACCAGCGGACGTAGCACGCGGGAGGATCACGATATTCCTCCCAGTTCCCCCTCCTCCCCGAACATGCACCCTGACCGACCAGAGGAGGCGCTAGTGCAGCGACCAGGACACATACCCACATTCGGCTTCCACCCACAGACACGGCCAATTGTGTCTGTAGGGACGCCCGAACAAGCCGGAGGTAACACCGGGATTCAAACCAGTGATCCCCGTGTTGGTAGGCAACAGAATAGACAGCTATGCTACCAAGATGCCCCCTTGTTTTGTTTATACACAATCTATCAAAAACCTGTAGATTAACAGCTGTAGAAGAAAGCAAAAGGTTTCCCCTTTATGGCAAATCAGTGAAGAAACTTGTGATGTAAGAATAACGCATGGAAGAATCCCATATATATATATATACACACACACACACACACACACACACACACACACATATATATATATATAACTTTGTTAAAAGAAACACTCAACGGTAGGGACAGTTCTCAACAAATAGAGAATTTACTTGACTAGCTGGATTATATATATATATATAACCTTGTTAAAAGAAACACTCAATGGTAGGGACAGTGCTCAACCAATAGAGAAGTTACTTCACTAGCTGGATTATATACAGGGGTGCACATATTTTTTTTGGTCTGGTTCTCAAAGGAGCACCTGAGGTTCTTGCTTGGTGCTCACCTTTTTTTAAATGCATTTTTCCATGACCCACCCACCTCACAAAATGAACAAAATATGAGGGATACGTGGATAACATTACATGTACTTTAATTTCAACTGAAAATGAATAAAAGCAGTAGGTTACAACAAAATGTCTTCTTTAAAGTGCCATACGTGTGACTTTCAAATGAAATGACTGCTCTTCAAGCACTGAAAACTAAATATACAAATGACTGCTTTTTCAAACACTGAAAATCAAATCAAACTCACAACAGATACTGCTATTTAAAGCACTGAAAGTTCTGTTATCCTACAGGACATCATCGTCATCTTCACCACTCCCCTCCAGACTGTCTTCCTCTATTTCAAAAACACCAGATGTACTAGGCCTGCTCCTTTCTCGCTGCTTCAGCCTACGATTAGCTGTTTGCATCCACAAGTCTACTGCTGGCTTTGGGTCAAAGGTTTCTGTTGTGAACTTAGATAAGTGGATGTGCATTAGAGATGAGAGGCAATAGTCTGACAGGCAGGATCTGTACTTGTTTTTTATTATATTCAGGTGTGAAATCCCCTCTCACATGCAGCACTGCTCAAGGGCAGTGTAAGAGACAGCAGAAGGACTTTCTGAATGTTGGAGTAACTGCCTGGGTTGCTGGTGTTCACTACATTGACTAGATCATGCACAGAGGAGGCTGCCAAATGTTTTCCAGCTTGCTTTAAACGCATCCACTCTCTTAAAGTTGAATCTTTGTCAACATGCATGCTGGCATCATATTTCTCAAGGATGTTACTAAGTGTTGTGTTGCCAAAACAGTGGAGGTCTTTCATTTCATTAGGCCAAGTTGTAGGATCAAAAATCAAAAAGTGATCGCATGACTTGAGGGATTCATATCTGCTTTTAAATTCATGAATTAAAGCTCTCAACACATCAATCTTATCCCTGTCAGCTTCAGCATGTGCCACAGTCTCCTCCCTGTACTTGCCCTCACTGCCCATCAGTAGCGTCAACTGTCCAATAGCAACCATGAGCTCATCTTTGCATTCACCAATAGTCAGATTGTCTTTCTGGAACCTGAGGGAGGTGAACTGTAAAATGTTCCCAACATCAAGCATGTTGGCTAGGAAACAACGAAAACGCTCTGTGCTGATATGTTTTAGGCTACTGTCATTACTTGTTGCCACTTGGATCTGAATGGCTGGTAACATTCCCCATATTTCAAACAGAGTCTCTTGTCTCCATGCAGACCATCTGATGTTGTGGAACTTACCTAGTTTGACAAAATCAATGTCTTTCTCCTCACATATCTTTTGTAGTTGTGCAATTCGTTTTGCACCCCCTTTCTTTAAGTAAAAACTTAGCAAAGTTATGATAGATTTATTAAATGACTCACAGTATGGGACCGCACGATCAGCTGATTTAGCGCAGTTCTCCAACGTGTGGGCGGTGCACAGGATAGGCACAAGGGAATCCCCGATATCCACCATCTGACATAATTTGGGACGAACCCCGTTGTAAACTCCAACGTTGACAGCTGCTCCATCACTGCATACCGACACCAACTTTGTCTTCCACGCCGCTAAACCACAATCATTGAACAGTTGCACAAGTCCATCCACTATGTCCTGTGCTGTTCAGTTGGCCCCCAGATTAATTAATCCAAGGAAGTCTGAGCTGTATTCTCCATTACGGGACACAGAAACAATGTACACAATTTCCTGCTCCGTTTTTGTTATATCTTCGGATCCATCGAAAAGCACACCCCAAAATTCAGCTGCTTTCAGTTTTTCACTTAACTCTGAACTTATTGTCTGAGTGATGCTCTCCGTGATGCGGGATCCCCCTTCTCGCGAATGATAAGCAGTCCCGACGTTAACTCCTAACCTCTTGAGAAGCGGAATATCCTCCTCGTATGAACGCATAGGACGTGCATGTTTCACTTTGTGAAAGGCCAACAAGAACATGTTTGTCAGTGCCTGATGTTGTTCTTCCGTCAGTCGGTCTTGCCACGTGTCGAGCGGGCCGCTGGGTCTCTGGTCCTGGCTGCGCCTGTTAGCAATAGCTTCCACTACTTTCTGGTGTTCCCTGCTGTTTGCATGCTTATCAAAAGCTGGATGGCTGAAGTTTTTCGTCCCCATATAAAAGTGGCAGTTTCTATCCGCTAATGTGGGATTTTCCCGACATAGTTTACACCACATCTCAGTGCGGGCGTCATCTGTTTGAAGCCAGCCGATGTCCTGCAGCCATTTCTCTGAAAACTTACGCTTTGACTTTGGTTCTGGTTCAGTATGGCGTTTCTTTGGTGGAGGTGGAGGAACACCAAAGAAATTACTCAATGTCGCTTGCTTCTTTGACATTTTGAAGAAATTAGTGGCTCATACTATAGCATTGGCTAAAAGCAGTGGCTCATACTCTGCACTGCAAAATGTCTGGTACGCAAATGCGCAGTAAAACACTTGAATCTGGTGCTCGTTGAATATTTTAAGTGCACATGCGCACCTGCGCACCACTCATGTGCACCTTTGATTATATATATATGTAACCCCTTCTTCACTGGCGGGCAACGCCAAGCACATTTGAACAAGACAACATCCTAATGCTACCAGTTACTAAAGTGTTACAAGCAAATCCAATGGCGCAACAGGATCCTGAGTTCTCAGCGGTGGAATGTTGAGCTGGCCAAACCTCCTGTGCACTAGTAGGCTAGTGCCACTAATGACAATAATAGTGATAAATGATAATAGAAATAATTAACCAGGATATTTATCAGTGTAGTAGCGCGGTGCCTCCACTGAGAAAATACTACACTTACCTAAGGCTAGTGAATGGTGTATCTTCCCAGAATTTAAACAAACCTGTGGTTAAGGCAGATCGAGTAACCCTGCTGTGTACTAAAGTACCGTACACGCTTATTACCAGCACCCCAAAAGTAAATGAGCTGCCAATACACCCGAAATATAATTAATAATAATGGGATTTATTGGATAATATAATGAGAGAGAGAGAGAGAGAGAGAGAGAGAGAGAGAGAGAGAGAGAGAGAGAGAGAGAGAGAGAGAGAGAGAGAGAGAGAGAGAGAGTGTGTGTGAGAGAGAGAGAGAAAACAGAGAGAGAAGACAGAGAGTACCACATGAGAGTGGTACTGTTGATCAACTAAACATTGATTAAAATTTCACAGGGTGTGACAACCGTTCACAATACACAGAAAGAAAGTATCAAAAGAATACAAAATACCCAGCGCTTTCTGTTGGGGCCCGTTGGTGCACATTAAACCAGTTCTCTAAGCGCAGGGCAAGGCAGACACCCTACGATGCCCAGGCGATGAGACAAAAGTGCGTGGGTGTGTGTGTGTAAGTGCTCTGTCCAAGTTACTCACGACCCAACGCTTCCACGACCGGTAGGCTGTGTAGTTCAGAGGATGGTCGGCGCTGTGCTTGCTGTCGGCTCCCCGGCAGGGCCTTCGATGGTCGGCGCTGTGCTTGCCGTCGGCTCCCCGGCAGGGCCTCCGATGGTCGGCACTGTGCTTGCCGTCGGCTCCCCGGCAGGGCCTCTGTCTGCAAGATGGCCACAGGTGCAACGTCCCGAAAACCCCGGCGAAGACAATGGTCCTCCGGTGGGAAACGAAGCAATCCGACCGGAAACAAACCCCACCAGCAAGCACATGACCGTGGGCCAATCGCAACCCTCGGGTCCTCAAATGCGGCCAGTACACGGCTGTGTACAAAGTCTCCGCGAAACGGGCCCTCAAACGGGGGCCGCAGAGAGAGAGATAAAAATAATGGGACCTCTCTCTTTGGAGTCCTCCTCAATCTCCCAGCTCCCTCCTTTTCACGAGGAGATCGACCGTTGCGACCTCGCGATTTCGCGGGCAGAACACTCCACATCATATCATTGGCGGATAACAAAAATTCAAATAACAAATACATCCCATTGGTCCACATATTTGGAAACCACACCCACACAGGAAATGTTTAAGACACAAAGCATGCTGGTAAATGAAGTACCAAAGATTTTTTTTTTAGATTTTAACGGTCCTTACATATATATATATATAGTCTCCAGCAGTCCATCGAAACGATGATGACTGTGATGCAGTTTAAGCTCAGCAAGCATGCCTGTGGGCCATTAGGCCTGCAACAGAGCAACAATATCATCCACATTTGTCACAGACGAATGTTGTTTGAGTTGGTCTATGTCTTGCATGGTGGGCCTTATCATAGGCTTTTTGTCTCTTTTGTTCACCAGCTGTTCCCGATTGCCTTACTGTGGAGCACCATCTCTGTCTGTCCAGGGCCACTATCTCCCAGCTGGAGTCATCTATGCCGCAAATCTTCATGTGGCACTTGAGCACATCTTTGACGTGTAGCTTCTGGCCTCCCGGCTTCCTTTTTCCCTGGCACAGCTCCCCGTAGAAAACTTCTTTTGGTAGGCGGTTGTCTGACATTCTTCTCATGTGGCCGGCCCATCTGAGCTGGGAGACTGTTATTAGGGCTTCAACACTGACAGTACCAGCACATCTCAAGGCTTCCACGTCGAGCACCTTGTCTTCCCATCTGATTCGCATCAGCTTTCACAGATGACGAAGCTGTACGCTGGTGATCTTCTTGATGTGCTTGCAATATAGGGTCATGCATTCAGTGGAGTATAGTTGAGACGGGAGAACAGCTGTGTTGTAGACCTTGATCTTTGTTGTCAGCCTGATGTCATGGTGAGACCAAAGTCGTTTGTGGAGGGCACCAAAGGCTTTTGTGGCCGCATGGATTCTTCTGTCCACTTCTAAGTCAGAGGAGTTTGTATCTGCCACAGCACTGCCCAGGTAGGTAAAGCACTCAGTGGTCTTCAGAGTTGCTCCATTAACCAAAATACTGGGCTGACCTTCTTCGGGGCTTTTCTGAAGGGAAGGCTGGTACAGAAGCTCTGTTTTAGAGATGCTGACCTTCCGTCCAAACAGGGTAGCCATTGAAGAGAAGCGGTCTACTATTTCTTGCATTTCTCCAGGATCATTGGCAACCAGAGCTGAATCATCTGCATAGAGAAGCTCTCGAACACGGAGTTCTCTTGTTTTGGTAGATGACTTGAGTCTCGCATGATTGTAGAGGTTTCCATCTGTTCGGGTCCCAATGTACAAGCCACCACTCAAGTTGGCTGACATTGTTTCTAGGACTGCTCTCCCTAAGGTTTCTTCCTATTTTTTCTCCCTGTTAAAGGGTTTTTTTTTTTTTAGGGAGTTGTTCCTTATCCGATGAGAGGGTCTAAGGACAGGATGTTGTGTTGCTGTTAAGCCCACTGAGGCAAATTTGTAATTTGTGATATTGGGCTATACAAATGAAATGGACTTGACTTGACTGCAGCGAGATATAATGTGAATAGGGTCGGTGCAAGCACACATAACTGCTTCACACCATGCTTGATGTTGAAAGCACTGCTGACATCTCCTCCAATTGACACTTTCCCTGTCATATCATCGTGGAAAAGTCTGATGATGCTGATCAGTTCTGGGAGCAGCTATAAGTCTCTAGCACTTTCCACAGTGTCTCTCTATCAACAGTGTCAAACGCTCTTGAAAAGTCCACAAAAACAATGTAAAGTAGCTGGTGCTGTTCGGTCGCTTTCTCTTGGGTCTCAGGGTGAAGATCATGTCTGTGGTGGATCTACCAAATCTGGAACTACATTGGCTTTCAGCCAACACTTCTTCTGAAAGGATCTTTATCCAGTTCAGTATGCTAATAGCCAGGACCTTTCCAGCAGTTGACAGACGTGAGATCCCACGACCGTTTCCACAATTGCTTCGTTCACCCTTCTTCTTGTAGATGGTCACAATCAAAGCACCTTTCAAGTGTTGAGGAAGGCCAGCAGGCATTATAGAGCTTTAGTAGCTCTGACTTAAGTCTGATGGGATGCCATCTTGTCCTGGTGCCTTCCTACTTCTGGTGTGTTTAAGTGCTTTCTCTACTTCAGCCATTGTGATCGGCTCACAGAGGTCTTCTCTCATCGGCCTTCTTGTAAGCCACTGGCATGTATTTGGATCTGCTGATCATTCTTGATTCAAGAGGGTGCAGAAGTGCTCTTTCCATCTTTCTGTGATCTCTTTCAGGTCAGTATACAGCTTACTTCCATCTGCCATTTTTACTGGTGCTATCCTATTGCTTCTTGGGCCATAGATGGCTCTCAGCGCTGAGAAGAGTACACGTATATCATCTCGATCTGTTAAGGCCTGCAGCTCTTCTGCTTTCTTGCTCCAGTCCTTCATCATCCTAATCTCCTTCTGAACGTTGGCTTTAATTGTGTTGAAGGCCATTTGACTCCTCTCAGAGTTCTCTTTCAGGTGGGCATTGTGAAGCATTTCCTTTTCCTGTAGCCATTCTTGGATTGCTTCATCTTGATACTGGAACCAGTCAGGCGATTTTCTTTTTGGATGACCAAGCACCTCTTTTGCTGAATTATAGATAGTCTCTTTCATTTGTGTCCAGCATTCTTCAACGTTACTTGCACCTGTTGCAACCCTTTCTTCATCTTGAAGAGCAGATGTGATTTCTGCAGCTAGTCTTAATTGATGTTCTGTGCTTGCTAGCTTGTTGGTATTCAGTTTCTTCGGTGCTTCTTCGTGACTTCATCTTTAGTTTCAAAATATCATATATATATATATATATACATTATATATATATATATATTCAATGCACGGTGGTGCAGTGGTTAGCGTGGTTGCTTCGCAGTAAGAAGGTCTGGGGTTCAAGCCCCAGGGTAGTCCAACCTTGGGGGTTGTCCTGTGTGGAGTTTGCATGTTCTTCCCGTGTCTGCGTGGGTTTCTTCTGGGGACTCCGGTTTCCTCCCACAGTCCAAAGACATGTAGGTCAGGTGAATCGGCCGTACTACATTGTCCCTAGGTGTGAATGTGTGTGTGTGTGTATGTGTGTGTGTGTGTGTGTTAGGGTTAGGGTTAGGGCTTATGGGCTTATGTGTGGGTGGGTGTATGTCAGCCCTGTGTGATAGTCTGGCGGCCTGTCCAGGGTGTCTTCCCGCCTGCCGCCCAATGACTGCTGGGATAGGCTCCAGCATCCCCGCGATTCTGAGAGCAGGATAAGTGGTTCGGAAAATGGATGGATGGATGATATTTTCCCACTTCAAGGTTTCATACTTATGTAGATGGTAATTGTTTTAACCTGAAGAGCTGAGAGTAGACTGACCAGTCAGTTGTAAAAGTTGCTGATGTATGTTGGACAAATGTGTTGACAGTCAACACAGTTTAATTCTATACATTCCTAGCTGTGTTAGGGACAATGGTACCACCTTTCGTTCTATCATCTGCAGTCTTTGGAAGAGTCGACCTGATCTAAATTACAATAGTCTGCGTGACCTTCAAAACCCTGTCTGAAACTCACCTAGCATTGTAGGGGCTTAACTGTTGGCTGAAGCTCGGTGCTCAGGGCCCTTGTAAAACCGGGGGGGAACTGTCTGCACTATATAAAAGACATCAGTAGGGCCCGAGTAACACTGAGACTGATCTTCGCAGAAATAACAAGCCTGACCTTTCAGCCCTGAACATAGGATTTCACCATCCCCTCAACACTCTCGTAGAATGCGCTTGAGTGAATGTGACTGGATTAAGTGTGTGTGTGTGTGTGTGTGTGTGTGTGTGTGTGTGTGTGTGTGTGTGTCTGTGAGAGAGAGTAAATTCACTGCGTGTGTGTGTGTGTGTGTGTGTGTGTGTGTGTGTGTGTGTGTGTGTGTGTGTGTGTGTGTAGTGCATTCAACCCGAGTGTATATCTTTTCTGTCTGGCAGAGTGGCAGATGTGTGTGTCTTGGCTCTACTTCCAGTGAAATTGAGATGAAAAATGAGTATGGACAGCAGGCTACCTGTTATCACTTTAAATATTTTCTTTCCACATTCCAAAAATGTTACTTCAACAAATGACTGCAAATTAGATTAAATACAGCTAATGTCATTTGAATCAATCTCTCTTAGTATAGTTTTGTACAGCCTAGAGGAAGACTATGGCAGGTTCATTGGTTATCATTATGGTGACCTACTTCGATCTGCTGAAAATCATGATGAACATTTCATGTGAGCAACGTTACATAATACATTCCACAGAGCTCTCCTTTGGGATGATCAACATTTTAACATTCTTTGCATATCTTGGGGAAAAAAATTAAGCCCAAGTGGTGCCATCATTACCAATTTGTCAAGAATGTGCATTGAAAAAGATGTGAGAACAAATGAGAACAAGTATGTCAGTTAAAGTTGATTGGAGTTTTTCTTTTATTTCTTTTCAAGGCACCCTTGTGGCCACCTATTGTCAGATGAAGATTTTGCGCAAAGTAAGCTGTTCCACATATTTTAGATCATCCCAGAAATCCTATGTATTACGTCTTTTCACCAGTAACTTTTGTCCTAAGTAGTTCACACAATGTTCAATAAATGTGGATGCATCTTTAGCAGAATGTCTCTCTACTGCTAGTTTTTTGCGTTCAATCTCTGCTGATTCCTCTTACAGTCTGCGGTAGAAGTAAAAGATCTATTCACGTTTTGACTGTACAGACGTTACTATTATCCTGTCACTATTGCAAATTACATGAGAATTGTCCTAGCCACTTGAAAAGGAGTGGATGGCAGAGAATAACTGGCAAATTCCGCTCAGCCTTCTGTTTAATGTCTCATCACTGGGCCTGAGGCTCCTGGTCATGTTTCTATTACCTCATCAGCAGTGCCAGGCAGCACTGTTGGCCTGGTCCTCAGGGATTCGCGCCCCCTGAAGTCCATCCAGCCGCGATCTAGCAGGCCCTGGCAAACCACCCAGTGGCATAGGAAAGCTGCCCGTGCTTGGCCTTGTTTTGCTTCAACTGCCTGTCAAGCACAACAATGGATGATGTTGGCAAACAGCTTCTTACATAGTAGAATCAGGTGGGAAACCTCTGCCCACCAAGGTAGTGAAAAAAACCCTCACGAACCTGCCTTCTATCTTGGTCACCCAATTACAAACTGCCATTTAGTCTCATGTTTAACTGTACCTTCTGTGTAAATTTGGGATGGGAGATGTTTTTTTGTTTTCCATTTATTTTTATCAACCAACATTATAATCCGTTTGGCAAGGAACCTGGCAAACTATATTTTTTTCTGCATCCCACCACTATCTATTCTCTCTTAGGTCGTGGTCATACATTACTGGTGACAAAGCAACGGACAACGTGACAAACAAGTAATTTTTAATGGAGGTCGGTGACATGAGGGTACAAACGCACGTTGGTCCAACCTGCTCTCTGCACAGTGCTGTCACTCTCCTCCATGGATTTAGTAGGTGAACAAGTCACATCTCATTGGTGGAATCAGAATCATTCAGAGCTACAAATTATTCTTTTTAAAACCTGCAAATCCATGGTATGGTATAATGAAATTTTGCTGCATGTATGTTTTCCGCTTCATAAAGCAAATGAACATTCATTTTCACATTTCACTTTTGATAGGGGGGATTAGTGAGCAGATATTGACAAACAGTAGGCGGCCCACCCACTAATGGCTGTTGCAGGGGAAACACCTACCACCAATTACAAACTTAGGACAATTATCCTGTATTGTGGGGGCATCCGAGTAATGTGGCGGTCTATTCCGTTGCCTACCAACACAGGGATCGCCAGTTTGAATCCCTGTATTACCTTTAGCTTGGTCGGGTGTCCCTACAGACACAATTGGCTGTGTCTGCGGGTGGGAAGCTGCATGTGGGTATGTGTCCTGGTCGCTGCACTAGCACCTCCTCTGGTCAGTCGGGGCGGCTCGGAAGAGTGGGGTAATTGGCCAAGTACGATTGGGGAGAAAAAGGGGGAAAAAATAATAATAATTGTGCTTCGCATCGATGACACCACGTGTCCTCATTCAATTACACAGGAGCACAGCACAAAGTAGTGCCATAGTTAGAATGCAAATTTTACCAAATACTACATTTTTATAGATGCATCCAACGTCTCCTACTACGTTACAGCTGCAAATCTCAGTTACCACGCTGTCCAACGTGAACAGTAGCATGAAACCTTTATCAGTCATATTTCGAGTTAGAAGTAACACAGGTTATTAGATTAGTGATAACAGACAAACTGATCCATGCGTTGGATCCAGCCTAGCTCTGGGTTTCATCAGTGAGAGTCATGAGTGCTGTTTGTGATTCCTGCTAATAAAAAAAAACTTCAGGGGCCTTCCTGTTTTGTCTTCACACCGGCAATCATTCAGGCCTGAAGAATTCCTGAGCGTGTTTTCTTTACCCAGGCAATAAAGACTGAAGGTTGACCCCTGCCGAGAACCATGCATACCCCTCTCCAAGGGCTTCAATTGGGTTGTAAAGTATGAGCCATAAACCCAGAGTTTCAATCATATGGCTTTTTGCTGTAAAGTGTGGAAGAGCAGTGCTGGTGATGGACGAGAGGACTAGGAGCTTCAGACGCCATGATGAATCCTACATTTTGTTGACCACGCAAGGTTAAGAATAGGTGATTCATACTGATTGGTCATTTCTGAAGGTATGTTGAGCTCTAAAAACCTTCGGATCCTGCAGCCAAAATTAACAAAGTCTAATAGCTCACATTTTGGCAGGTTGTTTTTACTGAATGGTTCATTTAATTTGATGTTTTGAACTAAAGACTTTTTTTAAGAGGGGGGATTTAAAGCTTCTTAAAATGACCTCTTGTTTACTATAAATTCTTCCATCAATGAAAATTGCAGAACATTACTCATCAAGATCTGTTTTTCAAACCTTTCCTTATTCTACATCTAACGACGTTTCTCGTTTAATGGAATGTTGTTGCTATCACTTAATAAAACCTATTTTGGAGTGACGAGAAGCTGGCTCGGATATTCACAATCTATTTCTAGTCTTGGAAAGCTTTTACCTAAACGATTTTTTACCATTTCAAAATATGAACGGTATAAAAAAATAAACCAACTGTAGCAGCTCTATTATGTGCATCTGTGTAACACAACAACCATAACATTTCATGTTAGCAGCAGCCTAAAAAAACTCAACAATCAATCTTCAGTTCTTACAATACCCACCAAACTTCAACGCTTCCAACGAACAATGATGATGAACTTCGAAGACTATCAACAAAAATCTGTTGCCGCATGACAAGTGAGCGACTACCCATGTTTAAAACACACAGCGCAACGCACAGTGTGACAAATAAAGTGATACATTCCATAAATCCAAGCCACGGATGCTGAGAAAAGAAGAGTGCAACACACACACCCACACACACACACACACACACACACACACACAAACACACACGTCTATAGAGATGCTGAAGGGTTCCTTCTGTGTATATTGACGCTTTGTCAACAATCAATACAGGACGCCATGGATAGACTGTGTTCACACACACACACATACGTAAACAAATACACACACATGTAAACAAATACACACACACACATGCGTAAACAAATACACACACATGTAAACATATACACAGGGACATTTGAAAGTCTGGTCCTTTTCGATGGAAGCAGAGGTGGAAGGACAGGAAAAAAGATGTAATTACACACTAACAAAGTGCAGCTGCCTGTTCCCTTCTGTTCTTACCTCCTGTATTTTCTTCTGCTCTTACCTCCTGTATTTTCTTCTGCTCTTACCGCCTGTATTTTCTTCTGCTCTTACCGCCTGTATTTTCTTCTGCTCTTGCCTCCTGTATTTTCTTCTGTTCTTACCTCCTGTATTTTCTTCTGCTCTTACCTCCTGTATTCTCTTCTGCTCTTACCGCCTGTATTTTCTTCTGCTCTTACCGCCTGTATTTTCTTCTGCTCTTGCCTCCTGTATTTTCTTCTGTTCTTACCTCCTGTATTTTCTTCTGCTCTTACCGCCTGTATTTTCTTCTGCTCTTGCCTCCTGTATTTTCTTCTGCTCTTACCTCCTGTATTTTCTTCTGCTCTTACCTCCTGTATTTTCTTCTGCTCTTACCTCCTGTATTTTCTTCTTCTCTTACCTCCTGTATTTTCTTCTGTTCTTACCTCCTGTATTTTCTTCTACTCTTGCATCCTGTATTTTCTTCTGCTCTTACCTCCTGTATTTTCTTCTGCTCTTGCCTCCTGTATTTTCTTCTGTTCTTACCTCCTGTATTTTCTTCTGCTCTTGCCTCCTGTATTTTCTTCTGTTCTTACCTCCTGTATTTTCTTCTACTCTTGCATCCTGTATTTTCTTCTGCTCTTACCTCCTGTATTTTCTTCTGCTCTTACCACCTGTATTTTCTTCTGCTCTTGCCTCCTGTATTTTCTTCTGTTCTTACCTCCTGTATTTTCTTCTACTCTTGCATCCTGTATTTTCTTCTGCTCTTACCACCTGTATTTTCTTCTGTTCTTACCTCCTGTATTTTCTTCTGCTCTTACCGCCTGTATTTTCTTCTGCTCTTGCCTCCAGTATTTTCTTCTGTTCTTACCTCCTGTATTTTCTTCTTCTCTTGCCTCCTGTATTTTCTTCTGCTCTTACCTCCTGTATTTTCTTCTGCTCTTACCTCCTGTATTTTCTTCTGTTCTTACCGCCTGTATTTTCCTCTGTTCTTACCTCCTGTATTTTCTTCTGTTCTTACCTCCTGTATTTTCTTCTGTTCTTACCTCCTGTATTTTCTTCTTCTCTTGCCTCCTGTATTTTCTTCTGCTCTTACCTCCTGTATTTTCTTCTGCTCTTACCTCCTGTATTTTCTTCTGGTCTTACCGCCTGTATTTTCTTCTGCTCTTACCTCCTGTATTTTCTTCTTCTCTTGCCGCCTGTATTTTCTTCTGCTCTTGCCTACTGTATTTTCTTCTTCTCTTACCTCCTGTATTTTCTTCTGCTCTTACCTCCTGTATTTTCTTCTTCTCTTGCCGCCTGTATTTTCTTCTGCTCTTACCTCCTGTATTTTCTTCTGCTCTTACCTCCTGTATTTTCTTCTGCTCTTGCCTCCTGTATTTTCTTCTGCTCTTACCTCCTGTATTTTCTTCTGCTCTTACCTCCTGTATTTTCTTCTCCTCTTACCTCCTGTATTTTCTTCTGCTCTTGCCTACTGTATTTTCTTCTGCTCTTACCTCCTGTATTTTCTTCTGCTCTTACCTACTGTATTTTCTTCTGCTCTTACCTCCTGTATTTTCTTCTTCTCTTGCCGCCTGTATTTTCTTCTGCTTTTACCTCCTGTATTTTCTTCTGCTCTTACCTCCTGTATTTTCTTCTGCTCTTACCGCCTGTATTTTCTTCTGCTCTTGCCTCCTGTATTTTCTTCTGCTCTTGCCTACTGTATTTTCTTCTGCTCTTACCTCCTGTATTTTCTTCTGCTCTTACCTCCTGTATTTTCTTCTGCTCTTACCTCCTGTATTTTCTTCTGCTCTTGCCTCCTGTATTTTCTTCTGCTCTTACCTCCTGTATTTTCTTCTGCTCTTACCTCCTGTATTTTCTTCTCCTCTTACCTCCTGTATTTTCTTCTGCTCTTGCCTACTGTATTTTCTTCTGCTCTTACCTCCTGTATTTTCTTCTTCTCTTGCCTCCTGTATTTTCTTCTTCTCTTGCCTCCTGTATTTTCTTCTGCTCTTACCTCCTGTATTTTCTTCTGCTCTTACCTCCTGTATTTTCTTCTGCTCTTACCTCCTGTATTTTCTTCTGCTCTTACCTCCTGTATTTTCTTCTGCTCTTGCCTCCTGTATTTTCTTCTGCTCTTACCTCCTGTAATTTCTTCTTCTCTTGCCGCCTGTATTTTCTTCTGCTCTTACCTCCTGTATTTTCTTCTGCTCTTACCTCCTGTATTTTCTTCTGCTCTTGCCTCCTGTATTTTCTTCTGCTCTTACCTCCTGTATTTTCTTCTGCTCTTACCTCCTGTATTTTCTTCTGCTCTTGCCTCCTGTATTTTCTTCTGCTCTTACCTCCTGTATTTTCTTCTTCTCTTACCTCCTGTATTTTCTTCTGCTCTTACCTCCTGTATTTTCTTCTCCTCTTACCTCCTGTATTTTCTTCTGCTCTTACCTACTGTATTTTCTTCTGCTCTTGCCTACTGTATTTTCTTCTGCTCTTACCTCCTGTATTTTCTTCTGCTCTTACCTCCTGTATTTTCTTCTGCTCTTGCCTCCTGTATTTTCTTCTGCTCTTACCTCCTGTATTTTCTTCTTCTCTTACCTCCTGTATTTTCTTCTGCTCTTACCTCCTGTATTTTCTTCTCCTCTTACCTCCTGTATTTTCTTCTCCTCTTACCTCCTGTATTTTCTTCTGCTCTTACCTACTGTATTTTCTTCTGCTCTTGCCAACTGTATTTTCTTCTGCTCTTACCTCCTGTATTTTCTTCTGCTCTTACCTCCTGTATTTTCTTCTGCTCTTGCCTCCTGTATTTTCTTCTGCTCTTACCTCCTGTATTTTCTTCTGCTCTTACCTCCTGTATTTTCTTCTGCTCTTGCCTCCTGTATTTTCTTCTGCTCTTACCTCCTGTATTTTCTTCTGCTCTTACCTCCTGTATTTTCTTCTGCTCTTACCTCCCGTATTTTCTTCTGCTCTTGCCTCCCGTATTTTCTTCTGCTCTTGCCTCCTGTATTTTCTTCTGCTCTTACCTCCTGTATTTTCTTCTGCTCTTACATCCTGTATTTTCTTCTGCTCTTACCTCCCGTATTTTCTTCTGCTCTTGCCTCCTGTATTTTCTTCTGCTCTTGCCTACTGTATTTTCTTCTGCTCTTACCTCCTGTATTTTCTTCTGCTCTTGCCTCCTGTAATTTCTTCTGCTCTTGCCTCTTGTATTTTCTTTCGCCCATATCGACTATTTTAATCCCTTATCGCAAAGCCCAACAAGTTCAGTCACTTCAAAAGTCACCCCAGCTTGAGCTAGAGGAGACAAGTGCTTTGTTTGCAGCATTTGTAAAAATAAGACACTTAGACAAGCTAAATGCTAAACCTTTTCAGTACTTCACATAATAAAGAAGGCCACTAAGTTGTTGCATTTTCTTGCAACGCAGTTTTTAAATACCTTAAAAAACAGCTCAAATAATTTACAGGAGTCCATTTATAAATGAGTATCTTCACCACGAGTGGCCCGAATGCCCAGTAACTGGAGAACTTGATGTATAGTAATACCTTTTAGCATTTGTTTTTCACAGTGTACAGCGCTTACGCTCATCCCAGTCTGTTCTTTATGAGTAAGATCTCAAAATACGAAGAAGTAAAAGTTACATTATTGTGAAACTTTCATTTTTCGTGCTCCCCTATTTTTCATACAGCTCCCACTCTCCTGCAGTGACACTCCACACTGACCTGCCCTGCTCTTTCAAAACGCTGCAAGCCAAAACTATTAACTTAGAAAAGCAGAAGTTATTAGTGAGTCATATCGTTTATGATAACTGTGCTCCCTTATTCTCACATCCATGCCTTGAGCACATTTTCCCTCCCTCTCTGTCTCTCCATCGTTCACTCCCTCCATAAGCCATTAATTTTCCTGGCGTTTGTCTTAAACTTTTATTTCCCCAGTAAATTTCTGCATCATGCAATTGCAGTCAATGTGTCTGCTCTGTTTCTGACTGAAGGCTTCCTGCAAATCAGGCACGGGCTGGCCCAGAATGGATTAGCCAGGAATAAGAATTTCCAAGCGAGTCCATCAGTCTGCTCTCACCGTGTGTCTACAAGCCCAGGGAATCCTCCGCTGGCCCCCTCTCCAAACACACGGTTTCTTTTTTCACTCACATAAACAATGCTCGTATTTAAGGCAGTAAATCACATACTGCCAAACACACTTGCAGAGGAGAGGCCTTTATGTTGGGTTTATTTACACTGTAAATCACGGACGTGCTCCAGGTACACCTTTAAACTGCAGAGCTCGTGTCCCTCAAAAGAGGACAAGACGCACGGTGGTAAATGTGCCAGGTGAGTTGCTGAAGGCGAGACGCTGGGTGTTAGTTCAAAGATAAACTTCTTTATCGTGGTGTAGAACAGGAGGCATAATGTTGCAATGCTCATACTGATGATCGATCGATCCAGTGCAAACCAGAAGATGGCTCTACATTAGCGGGTGCATTGACTTTCCAGTAGCAGCCCTTCGTAGTTTCAGGCAAGATCTTGCAATTCTGTATTTTGAATGATGCTGATTTTTAGCTTTAAATGCTGGCAAAACATTTGATCAGGACTGACACAATCATAAACTAATTGACTCTGTCTTGGATTTATCCATCTTCTTAATCCTAAAGGAACATTCAAGCGGACATCTCAATTCATTGTGTTACTGTTTAGATGATTTTGTTTTCATTTTGATTTTGATATAGCGACATGGTGGTTTCGGTGGTTAGCACAGTCACCTCATAGCATTTGAGCCCTGGGATAGGGTCGTCCCGGGTCGTCCTGTGTGTGGAGTTTGCATGTTCTCCCCGTGTCTGCGTTGGTTTCCTCCGGGTGCTCCGGTTTCCTCCCACAGTCTAAAGACATGTAGGTCAGGTGAATCGGCCGTACTAAATTGTCCATAGGTATGAATGTGTGTGTGTGTGTGTGTGTGTGTGTGTGTGTGTGTGTGTGTGTGTGTGTGTCAGAGTGAGTTAGAGAGGGACCT